>NC_134697.1:58386684-58686684 GCF_050947455.1 Rhinoderma darwinii | reverse complement strand
GTGCTGTCACTATTTCTTGGTCTGCTGTATATTTGCAGTCACAGGTGTTCTTGCACCTGCATACATGTTTTGTATCATTTAGTTGGAATGTGCTGTTCAAACTTTTGTTGTGTTTATGTGATTCATATATGTGGGGTTAGTGACTGCCTCCATTTTTTTTGTTCATGCACTCCTCCCATTCTGCCCTGGGTGATTTTAATTAGTTTAATGCTGGTTCCTACCATCCCCAGATATATATATGTAGGCTTAGTCCCAGTTCTGGGTGTATGTGCAGAGTAGGTCCCCACCTTACAGAGGTCGCCTTGTCGTGGCAGGTGGGCTAACACTTTTTGATCAAAATGTGCACTAAGAACCTCCCTATTTGTAAGTAGATTTAGCAGTAATGCATATTTATTTATATTTAGTGGCTTAGGTGGCATTAGTGTTCGCAGAGTGCTGTCACCATTTCTTGGTCTGCTGTATATTTGCAGTCACAGGTGTTCTTGCACCTGCATACATGTTTTGTATCATTTTGTTGGAATGTGCTGTTCAAACTTTTGTTGTGTTTATGTGATTCATATATGTGGGGTTAGTGACTGCCTCCATTTTTTTTGTTGTCACCATTTCTTGGTCTGCTATATATATATATATATATATATATATATATATATATATATATATATATATATAAGAAAGCAAAGCAAAAGCAGCACCGTTCTTCCAGTTTAGGGTGCACAAGTCCCTGTTCAGACACATGACCAGTGTCCCAAATACACAGCAAAATCCAAAATACAGGTCAGCTTGAGAAAGGCCCCATTGAGCAGGGCTGAAACGTTGCATGTGGTGATTAAAAAGATCCTTTTTTCCCTTAACCTGGAGTGCTGACCTGTATTTTGGATTTTGCTGTATGTGTATATATATATATATATATATATACAGGGGCGTAACTAGGAAAGACTGGGCCCCATAGCAAACTTTGGCACGGCACGGCACGGGCCCCCTCATGCTGCAGGCCCCGTAGAAGTCGCTGCGGCTTCTATAGCGGTAGTTACGCCACTGCGCATAGGTTTGTACGGCGTAAAACTACAGCTCCCAGCATGGCCGAAACAATGATAAGGATATGCTGGGAGATGCGGTTTCACAAAAAAAAAATCATACCACCATCATCTCGCTGCAGATCATACAGTGACTACAATACTGATTAGAGGCAGAATAAACATTTACATTAAGTGACTCACCGGTGACGTCTCAGATTCTAGTTCTTTTCTTCTCCCTCCGGTTCAGACATCTATGATGGATTTCTCCCGGCCATGACCCATTTCTGCAGTTTTCCGTTTAGATGTCTTCAGCTTCTCACTTTTAAAACATTTCTGCACCTGTAAACAAAGTTAAAATTCTCAACACATCTAAATATAACTGTCACACACACACACACACACACACACACACACACACACACACACACACCGTGCCCCCTGTAGATAGTGACCTACATAGAAGCCCCTGTAGATAGTGCCCACGTATGGACTCCAGAGCTGCAAGGCAATAGTGCTAACCACTGAGCCACTGTGCTGCCCTACATATAGCTTCCCCTATAGTTAGTGCTCCACGTATAGCCCACCTCTGTAGATATTGTCCCACATATAGCTCCCCCTGTATATAGTGTCCCACATATAGCCCACCCCTGTAGACTGTGCACTACATATAGCCACCCTGTTGCTAGTGCCCCACAGGTAACCCACCCCTGTATATAGTGTCCCACACATAGCCCACCCCTATAGAAAGTACCCTAAAAATAGCTCCCCTATAGATAGTGCTCTACATATAGCCCACCCCTGTATATTGTCTCACATATACTGCCCCACATATAGACCCCCCTGTAGATAGTGGCCCACATCCCCACATACAGACCTCCCCTGTAGCTAGTGCCCCACATATAGACCCCCCCTGTATATAGTGGCCCACATATAGACCCCCCTGTATATAGTGGCCCACATATAGACCCCCCTGTATATAGTGGCCCACACCCCCACATATAGACCCCCCTGTAGCTACTGCCCCACATATAGACCCCCCTGTAGCTACTGCCCCACATATAGACCCCCCTATATATAATAGCCCACATAAAGACGACCCCCCCACTATAGATAATGCCATTCACATTTTTATGAGGAAAAAAATATATAAAGTTGACATACTCACATTCTCCGGTTCCCACGCTGTTCACTGGCGATGCAGACATGCTCTCTTCTGAGCATGTCTGCAGGAGCTGAATGAGCGTCCTTCAATGACGCTGATTGGCGGGGCAGAATGACTTGCCCCGCCAATCAGCACCTTCCAAGCATGGAAGCGGCGCGATGATGTCATCGCGCCGCTAGCCAATCAGTGTCATTGTAAGGCACTGGATGGTCAGGCACGGAACATGCCCGGCCATTCAGTGCTAATACATGTATTTGGCTGCCGCTAGCACCGGGGCCCCCTCCGGTGCTAGCGACACCTACAGGCATGAGAGTGCCTGTGTAAGGCTCGGTGGCGCGGGCCCCACAGTAGCGGTGCTACCCCTGTAGCAGCCATAACGGCTGCTAGCGGCGCCACCGGGCATTTGGGAGGGCGTGTCGGCTGGCGGCACGGGCCCCCTCAAGCCCCGGGCCCCGTAGCAGCCGCTACTGCTGCTACCGCGGTAGTTACGCCACTGATATATATATATATATATATATATATATATATATATACATACACGCACACACATTTACATTGTATTTTTTGGAGTCAACATATGTTAGTAAAGGGATACTTACTGCTGGGGCCCTATATCTAAGTCTATCATGTGTTATACTGTCTGCTGGGCCATGTATCTAAGTCTATCATTCACACGAGTGTGAAAGATTTACACGCATAAAAAACGTACATAAATCTTTCCGTATGTGTTGTGTTTTTGCATCAGTGTTCTTTGCAATTTTGTAATTGATGCGTGAAACATGGACAGCACACGTGGTTTTCATGCACCCATTGACTTCAATGGGCGACTAGGTGCGTGAAAACGCACCAATATAGGACATGCAGTGAGTTTCACGTAACGGACACACGCTGTGTGAAAACTCCTGCATGCGTGAATAGCCCCATTGATATCAATGGGTCCGTGTGCTGTGCGTTGTTTCAACGCACAGCACACAGATGAGAGATTCACGTTCGTCTGAATGATCCCTAAGCCTATCGTGTTATACTGTCTGCTGGGGCCATTTATCTAAGCCTATCATATGTGATAAAGTCTGTTGAGACAATTCTATCCAGCGGTGTAGCTATAGGAGCCTTAGTCTTATAGATATGCTATCTCCGATATGTATGTAAAAATGTATTATTTTGGGGGGGGGGGGGGTAAATATGTGTCTCGGGGCTTGTGCCCCATATCTTTTAAGACCCTAACATTGCCCCTGCTGTTGCTGAATCCTGTGAATGTAACTGTATTTGTAATTGAATAATATGAAATACATCCACCAGGGGATATATGCCGAATCTTTCATGCCAAAATATAAGTATTTAAAATATGAGTAATGACTGTCAATGATAAGATAAATCATCGATAAGACTGTACAATAAGAAGAAAACAAATTCAACAATAACTGAGCTTTTAACAATCACAGAATAAAAATAATTCTTACAATAAATGTTTTTAATTTTACCTTTTATGCTAAAGTTTTTTTTTACATTTTAGGCGAAGATTAACTGTCGTTTTATTTATAAATTTATGTTAGGTGGTCTCCATTTTTAAAAAAACTTTTAAACGCAATATTTTGTATCATTGCCACCACCCAGTGCCTAATGAGAAGTTCTGTATCAGAATAGTACATGTCACAGATCATCCATATGACCTTTCTTCAACCTGTAACAATCCTTTCCCTGACACCAGCAAAAGTTGAGTGTAAAATTACCCCCCACCTTTACAAGGAAGAACTTTGGCTTAGAACTCAAGGACAAAAACATTTAAGCCAATTAGAAGTAAGAAAAAAAAAACTATACAAACTAAAACTGAATTCTATTGTTATTTACAAAGTTAACAATTGCATTCACACATCTTCTTATGATGTAAACGGACTTTCTAGTTTGCTATTCTAAGGCTTCGTTCACATCTGCATTAGAGCTACATTCTGTCAGAGCTTTCTGTCGGAACGGAGCCCAGACAGACACAAACAGAAACCATAGGTTTCCGTTTCCATCATCGTTGATTTCAATGGTGACGGATCCGGTGCCAGTGGTTTCTGTTTGTCTCCGTTGTGCAAGGGTT
The DNA here is from genome assembly GCF_050947455.1 of Rhinoderma darwinii. NCBI lineage: Eukaryota > Metazoa > Chordata > Amphibia > Anura > Rhinodermatidae > Rhinoderma > Rhinoderma darwinii. The sequence goes on along the minus strand of NC_134697.1, from coordinate 58,682,423 downwards.
CCATCGTTTTGACGGAATAAACACTGTAGTCAAGTACACTATTCATTCCGTCAAAACGACGGAACTCTTGCACAACGGAGACAAACGGAAACCATGGGCACCGGATCCGTCACCATCAAAATCAATGGTCATGGAAACGGAAACCTATGGTTTCCGTTTGTGTCTGTCAGGGCACCGCTCCGACGGAAAGCTCAGACGAAACAGAGCCCTAGTGCAGATGTGAACGAAGCCTTAACCTGATGAAGTTATTATCATTCATGACTCAAAAAATCAAAGATCATTAACATATTTTCTTTTCCAGTTATACATTTTTCTGACTGTCATTGAGAGCTGGCTATTTGTGACATTTTTATTTTATCTTCTGTTAGATTTTTGTTTACGTAAATGCATTATTATTATTGTACAAAAATGTAAAAACTATTTTTGACTAAAAGTTGTGACATAGCTAGGGACTGCACCAAAAATGTTAATAAGCAGAAATAACTGCTAATGACACTTTCTGTTTTGATAACTTATTTTTAGATTTTCAATAATTATTTCCAATTATTATCTTAATAATTTTATTAATGTCAACATGGTGTAAAACGTACAACTTATAACTATACATGAATTTGACTTTGCCAGTTAGAGTTTAATGAGGTTAATAGAACATACTAAAAACATACAGCAACAGAAAATGCACCCTAACCCTTAAGTGGCATAAGTTAAATTCAGTTGTCAAATTTGTTTATTCCACAAAATATTATATATATATTTTTTAAAACTGAAAGTTTTTATTTAAAAAATAAAATAATCTTTATGTTTTTTTTAACAGAAATGTTTTTCCTATTACAAAATCATTTATTTTTCAAAAATTCTAATTTTATAATCCAGAAATTAAATGTTGGTAATTATTCACATTTCTCATTAAATACAAGGTTTTTCTTTTTAATTTTAGTTAAAACAAGCTGTCACTTCTCCACCGCTATCACATCAGCTGCCACTTTAGTCATCTATGTGAGCTATTGTTAACATACATGCCCATTACTTAAAAAAACTTAGATTTTAACTGATGTCAAAACCATCAGAGCAGAAAAAGACAAGAGAAAATCCTCTTCAGTTAAAATAGAGAACAGAATAGGATGCTTCAAAAATAACTAAAGTTGTTTTAGGAATTTTCTCCCTCCATTTCTCTTACCTGAAGGCGCCTAATCTTTTCAGGCTAGGAGGGTAGAAGAGAGATGAACAAAAGATACCCCCTCCTTGCCTGACTCTACCCCATGTCTGTGAGGTCCTAAAACAAGAGGGCACTTTAAATTAATGAGTTATCAGCTGACAGATAGGAGATTTTCACTAATTAAGGCCTGTGTTCACACATTCTCTTTCTCGTGAATAAGAAGCTGCCAAACTTCCAACCGTCAGGAACCTTCATTCATAAAATAGAAAAACATTGCTGGCCTTAGAGGTTTGGGGTGGATGTCTATGAATGGAGCGGTCAGACTAAGAGGCCAAGTAAGAACATGCAACTCCAGTCTTGGCTGTCCACAGGGAACCAAGATCCTGGCTCCTCTCTCTATTCTGTGTACAGTAATTAGGAGGATCTAAATGGCTTTGGTGTCTACTGAAGTTTGTCGGGATAATTAGTGGGGATTTGGGAAAGGGTTCAGCAGTGATACTGCATCCTCCCTTCAAGCGTAAACTTTTCATACACCATTGTATTAAAAAAAAAAATTACAAATGAAGGGAAATACTCAGCTGCTTTGTTTATGGGTTCCTCTGGGATTACCTGGCTAATAAATAGAATTGAAATATGTATTACTATGGTTTAGTTGTATTCAGTGCTTTGAGCAGTGCGCTTTTTCATGTTATTAATTTTCTATCATTATATGAAGAACCCCCCCACCCCCTTTAATTAAATGCATCAAGAAATAATGATGCATAATATATAAACATATTGGGTTTCAAAAAGTCTAGCAAACATAAATTACAGCAGCTTACACACACCAATGATCTAAATGTTATCTATTTCAGCTCAGCATTGTGCATTGCTTTGTATGGTGATGTTATAGGTTATACAATGCTGTTTTTTTCCTTTTTAACCCAGCAACGTTAAAATGACTTTTCCAATCAAAAAGAACTGTCACTAGGATTGGAACCGTCCTCTTAAGCAAATCTGTGTCCTTGTCAAATGGTCCTAATCATTTTTTCATTCTTTTACGTACTGCTTTCTAAAATGTTATTGAAATGCTTAGTTCTATACCAAGGGGTGTATCACAAAACAGTCTTGAGTTGACTATAAACCTGGAGTTTCAGACCAAAATGGCAAATGTTTTTCTAAAAAAAAAAGAGACAACCCCCCCTAAAGGTTCTTTAGGGTAATGTTTATATCTTTTTTTCTCTTTTCCCGGACCAATATACATAACTTTTTCATGATGCAGTTAAAAATGTACAGGCCATCCAACCATAGCAGCAAGGTAGATGCTAGAGTATTTTATGTTGCTCATTTCCTTATTACCAATCGTTTAAAAGTATCAATTAATGTATAACAGATCCTGGTTTTCTCATCACATGTTCAGGGCTGGTTTTAGGGATTGGCAATTTTGGGACTTGCCATGGGCAACTAGGTTCACACTATGTTTGAGCCCTATGTTCAGCTTATACACCGGAAAAATTCACCTGATGTACCCATTGACCCATTAGGCAAACATATGACAAAAAGTGTCCTTGGCATATGTTTGACCATTATACATTGATGAAATGCATAGACGACTATGATTTTTAATACAACTGTGCGGTTAACAGTCTTTTTCATTAGGGTCAATGGCAGACATAGGCAACTGTATATGCATACAGCTACAAATGTTTGGGGAATATGATCGGTGGAACATTTCAATCACTCCCCCTTAGCACAGTGTCCAAATGCAGTGTAAACTTAGCCTAACTATGACATAAATTGCAGCCAATATATTTTGCTTATAGACATAAAAATATTTGTTGAACCACTTGTAAATATAATATTATAACATAATGTAATCTATCCCTGGTATTAAGATATGTTGTAGATCTATAATGTTTGGTAACTGATGCTTCAACACTTTCACTTCAAATCATCTAATACATTAGGAGTAGCCCTTTCTGGTTGAACTCCTTCTTTAAATTACATATATTGTGTTTCATCTTTCTAGGTTTATAATACAGTATACCTCCGTAATGAGCAGTTTGAGCTACTCTTTATGTACTACTGTCATGGATGTTATGACATCCACTCAAGCAAATTTTTTTCTTTGTCTAAGACTAAAGAGTTGATTAAGACTAAGGGTTCCTTTTTATGTGCAGTGTGTGAAGGGCTAAGGATCACTGCTATGAAGGCCAAGAAGGGACTTGACATTTGGAGAACCACTTGAAGTGTTGAGGACCATCAAGCAGCATTAACTGTTAGCTAAGTGTCTCTCTTCCTCTTGAGAAAATTAAGAAAGATGGTTTAGGTTGCTTTCAAAAGTGGTCATATTTTTAAAGCAAATCAAAACCCTAAACACAAAAGTTAAAAAAGTACAAATGTAATAAAGAAGCGTGTCTATATATATATATATATATATGTGTATATATATATATATATATATATATATATATATATATATATATATATGTATATATATATATATATGTACACAGTCCAGTCACATTATTATGACCACCAGCTAATAACTGGAGTAACCTCCGTGCAGCACGGACAGCGGCTAGACGCGATGGGAGTGACTCAATAAGGTGCTGGTAGGTTGTCTCCAGTACCTAGAGCCATGCTGACTGGAGTGCATCCCACATTTGCTGGAGGGTGCGTGTGGGTGGATCCATAGAGCGAACAAGACGATCAAGGTGGTCACACAGATGCTCAATTAGGTTCAAGTCTGGTGAATTAGTGGGTCAGGGAAGTACTTGGAAGTCTTGGTCGTGCTCTTCCAACCACTGTGAGACATTTCTAGTCCTGTGACATGTCGCACTGTCTTGCTGAAAGATTCCTTCTGTCCCAGGGAAGACAAACAGCATGTATGGGTGGACGTGATCTGCAACGATGGATTCATACCAAAATCGGTTCAGAGTGCCTTCCACATGGATGAGTGGGCCCAGAGAATGCCATGAAAAATTCCCCAGATATGGACAGTGATGTCAGAGGCTTCCCCAGGGTCCCAGAGCCTATACTTGTGCTCTGCCCGGGACTCCGACTCTGGGGAAGCCCCTGACAACACTCTCCATATATGGACAGTGATGTCAGGGGATTCCACAGAGTCCTGGAGCAGAGCCTATACTAGCGCTCTGCCCTGAACTCCGGCTCTGGGGAAGACCAGCCTGACAACACTGCCAAATATATGGACAGTGATGTCAGGGGATTCCACAGAGTCCCTAGCAGAGACTATACCAGCGCTCTGCCTGGGACTCCGGCTCTGGGGAAGACCATGACAACATTGCCAAATATATGGACAGTGATGTCAGGGGATTCCACAGAGTCCCGGAGCAGAGCCTTTACTAGCGCTCTGCCCGGGACTCTGGCTCTGGGGAATCTCCTGTCATCACTCTCCATATATGGAGAGTGTTTTCAGGGACTTCCCCAAAGCCAGGGTCCCGGGCAGAGCGCTAGTATAGGCTCTACTTCAGGACTTTGGAGAAGCCTCTGACATCACTGTCCATATATGGACAGTGTTGTCAGGGTCTTCCCCAGAGTCGCAGTCCCCGGCAGAGCGCTAGTATAGGCTCTGCCCCTGGTCTCTGTGGAATCCCCTGACATCACTGTCCGCTCTGCTCTGGGGTCATGGTTTGTTTTTACCATTATGTAAGAGTGTGTTGTTTGGTACAGCACTGAAGGGGATTAGAACATGTTTGTAGCTGGGTGTAGTAGGAGTGATGAGTCCCTGCTGCCGGCGCATTGCATGCTGGGACACAAGTGGTACATGCTGGGAACTGTATGACGGGAAGAGCAAGACAACGAACACACCGAGGTGAACAAACCTCTCAATGTAAAAAAAAGAGAATAATGGTAAATTAAAAAATAAAAATGTAGATAACGATATTCAGGGGGCATTAATAGATAAATTGAGAATCAATTTTTTTAATCACGTTGCAGTGATTAAAAAAAATCGTATTGGAAAACCCCTTTGAGTTCATTTTTTGCCGCAGTCTTGGTATACGGCGGTGCATTTAAATCTTGTTATTTTTGCTAAAATACGCAACTTGTCGGAGGAAGCGCATAAACTGTCTGAAAAAGTTAATAAATTTGGCATGTGCGTCAAAATTTTGGCTGAGTTTGCATAGCAAATCTTCTGCATTTTACCAGAGATCTGTCATAATGGCAATATGAGTCAAAAATCTCTTTACACTGTCCTGTCACACGATCGTATTATGGATCCATGTCATACTGACCTGTAATACAGCATCCACAGCCCTGCTATGGGCTCTTATCCTGTCCCTCAGTATGCCTGCGATTTTGTATGACTTTTTCTCACTGATTCACATGGAATTGGTGACATAAAAAATATGTGGTATGCAAAATCATATCCCATATTACAGAGGTATTCTATTTTAGAAGCCTAGTGAGGGCAAAATACGCACAATTCCACTGTACAGGTTTAATGCTTAGCATCAGATTAAAATAATGAATTATATAAACGTCTTTTTTTATGTTTGGAGCTGTTCACACAGAGTTTTTTTGCAGGCAGAAAAAATTTGCCTCAGAGTTCCTTCAGGAATTTTGAGGCAGATTTTGAGCTTCCTGAACGTATTGTTCCGCGTTTTTTGCGGCGATTTTTGCCCGTGGCCTTTGAAGCTGATGCGAGGACCACGGGCAAAAAACGCGAAAAATACTCAGAAACGAGTGCCACAGGTTTTTTCTGCCTCCCATTGATTTCAATGGGAAGTCAGAGGCGGAGAAAGACATGCCGCTTTTTTATTCCACGAGCGGCCAAAAGTCGCGCATGAAAAAACCCCTGTACCTCCCATTGAAATCAATGGGGGCGATTTCGGACGGTTTTTGGCACTGATTCCAACATGGTTTCCGTGTCAAAATCAGCGCCAAAAAGCTTGTGAACTGACCCTAACTTTACCAAAAATAAAAATAAGCTCATGATAAAAGTGCTAAAATGAATTGTTGTTGTATACTGCAGATTCGGGCAATGCTTGTAAGTTGGTTTGGAGTTCTTAAGGTTTGGGTGTGTTGACTGCTGGTCCATAAAGTACTTGCAACATCTGCTATAATTGAAAATAGATAATTTTAAACATAATTCAAGTGTTCCTGGCCACAAGGAGGAAGAGAACTGAATGATACATATTTCCCAGTGGTTGATTTTATTGCTCACAATGTTGCCGGAGCCAAACCTTGTTATAAGGACTGTGGCTTTATTGCTGTAGATTTAGCATTATTTTATGAGCAGAAGCTCGGTGTAAGAATGTTTATTTACCAGTGCAAAAGAAAAGGAAAAGGTGCCATGGGGATTTTTACTGTCAATTATTGATTAATCCATATTTATTTTCTATAATCCCTGCTAAAGGTATCGTTTTTTTCTAAATTAATTTTTATCATAAACTGAAAGCTGGCATGTTAACTAATATGGGAAGATTATTTTCACAGCATATATGCAGCGTGTTGCAGAACAAAAGTAAATAAGAATACATGATGCAAGCAGAGAATTACAGTAAATAACCTAGAAAATGAATGAAGTCCAGATCACAACAACTTAATTAGTGGTGCCCACTAAGCCTATAGATGGTACTAGACATGGCATAGCTTCAAGACATACTGGAAGCAGAATAGGAAGTTGACTTTAGTACAGAAGACTTACTAAGGGCATGACCACACGTGGCGGATTTCCTCCGCAACTGTCCGCATCAATGCCGCACAGAATCTGCGTTGCAGATTCTGCTGCGGATCTGCACAAAATGTGCAGTACATTGATGCGGACTATCTGCTGCGGACTGCGGGAAAAGTGCTTCCCTTCTCCCTATCAGTGCAGGATAGAGAGAAGGGACAGCACTTTCCCTAGTGAAAGTAAACGATTTTCATACTTACCGGCCGTTGTCTTGGTGACGCGTCCCTCTTTCGGCATCCAGCCCGACCTCCCTGGATGACGCGCCAGTCCATGTGACCGCTGCAGCCTGTGCTTGGCCTGTGATTGGCTGCAGCCGTCACTTAGACTGAAACGTCAGCCTGGGAGGCCGGACTGGAGACAGAAGCAGGGAGTTCTCGGTAAGTAGGAACTTATATTTTTTTACAGGTTGCTGTATATTGGGATCGGTAGTCACTGTCCAGGGTGCAGAAACAGTTACTGCCGATCGCTTAACTCTTTCAGCACCCTGGACAGTGACTATTTACAGACGTCTCCTAGCAACGCTCCCGTCATTACGGGAGCCCCATTGACTTCCTCAGTCTGGCTGTAGACCTAGAAATACATAGGTCCAGCCAGAATGAAGAAATGTCATGGTAGTAAAACCAATACGCTCCGCAGCACACATAAGATCTGCGGACTTCATTGCGGAATTTTGACTCTCCATTGAAGTCAATGGAGAAATTCCGCCATGAGTCCGCCACTGCTCCGCAACAGACAGAGCATGCTGCGGACACCAAATTCCGCTCCGCAGCCTATGCTCCGCAGCGGAATTTTACGCCTCGTCTAAACGAACACTGCTAAATTAAAGTGTAAGTCAATGGACAAACGGCTCCGCTGCGGATTAACCCAGCCTAAGAGGTCCACATCGCTCCAGATTACTGACAGTATATATATATATATATATATATATATATACACACGTATAAAGACCATCTTCTAGCAGCAGATATATTTTTAGATAGAATTTACTCCCCAGAAGAAAAGATAAAACTATGGTAATACAGAAATGGGGACTGTATGTGATGTAAAGGAAGACCTAATAAGCAGAAGCCTACAACAGTATCGCTAGTATATGCCATCACTTTCTGATCAGTGGGGATCTGAATGCAGGGACTTCCACTGATCCAGAGAAGGAAAAGTCATGAGTTCATTCACTGATACAGTCAATGAGGGCAAATTTGCGCTTGCTCACACCCACACAATAAACCCAGGTGTACGCTCACTCATACAACAAGGGACAGGTATATACTTTTCACACTAGTACAGTCAGGCACTTACTTAAACTGCTACAGACAGGGAAAGCAAGACTGCAGGTTCACACTAGTACAGTCAGGGAGAGGGTATGCTTATTCACAATCATATAGTCCATCTGGGACTGGCAGACGCTTGCGTGCATTTGTATAGTTGGGGCAGACATAGGATCACTCACTTATATGAACAGTCGGGGTCATGTGTTTGCTCTTTCGCATTCATATAATCAGTCACAGTCGTGCACTCACTAACATACATACAGTTAGGGTATGTTTACACGCAGTGACTAAAAACTTCTGAAAATACGGAGCTGTTTTCAAGCAAAAACAGCTCCTGATTTTCAGACGTTTTTGGAACAACTCACGTTTTTCGCGGCGTATTTTATGGCCGTTTTTGGAGCTGTTTTTCAATGGAGTCAATGAAAAACGGCTCCAAAAACGTCCCAAGAAGTGACATGCACTTCTTCTTCGCGGGCGTCTTTTTACGCGCCGTATTTTGACAGTGACGCGTAAAATTGCACCTTGTGGGAACAGAACACCGTAAAACCCATTGCAAGCAATGGGCAGATGTTTGTAGGCGTAATGGAGCTGTTTGTTCAGGCGTAATTCGAGGCGTAAATGCCCGAATTACGTCTGAAAACAGTGCGTGTGAACATACCATTAGGGACAAGCCATGTCTGCTTATGTTAGTGCAGCCAGTCATTGGCAGGTATATGGTCGCTCAAATGGTCAGCCAAGGGACAGGCATCTGCTTACTCACCTACACCATTAAGACTCCATTCCTGCTGCAACCTAAGGTGGTCCTCTGGTGAGCCATCTTCCCCATGCTGGCATTGTCACATATAATACAAGGTGAAGCTGGCAGCCACCTGATGCCTCTAAGGAAGTAAAACAATGTGACGGGCAGCAGGAACAGTTTTCTGTTGGGAGCCATCAGCATGTCAGGCTCCTTAATGGGTCTAAAAATAAAAAATAATTGTCAGCTGAGTGTTGGGGGAAAGAGGGTGAATTCCCCCTAAACATATCCCTGCTCTTACATGCAAATTGGAGCCATCAACCTTTCTGGTACTATAGCATGTGACAGTAAGCAGGAACAAATGTTTCCTGTCACATGCAACTGTTGCTGGGATTTGAGAGCCATCAGGTTAGGGTATGTTCACACGGAGTGTTTTCAGACGTTTTTGGGGCTGTAAACGTCCTGAAAAACGGCTGAAAAATCAGAAGCAGAACGCTTCCAAACATCTGGCCATTGATTTCAATGGGAAAAATGGTGTTCTGTTCCGACGGGGCGTTTTTTACACGGCCGTATTGAAAAACGGGCGCGTAAATAAACGGCCGCAAAAACGAATTGCATTTCACTTCTACAGCCTTTTTGGAGCAGTTTTTCATAGACTCTATAGAAAAACAGCTCCAAAAACGGTCATTAAAAACGCTGCAAAAAACGCGACTTTGATTAAAAACTTCTGAAAATCAGGAGTTGTTTTCCCTTGAAAACAACACCGTATTTTCAGACGGTTTTTATTTTGTGTGTGCAAATAGCCTAAGGGTATGCTCACACAACTTATTTTCGGCCGTTTCTCGCGTTGTAAATGGCCGAAAAATGGCCAAAAAATCGGAAGCAGAACGCCTCCAAACATCTGCCCATTGATTTCAATTGGAAATATGGCGTTCTGTTCCGACTGGCTGTTTTTTTACTTGGCCGTTTATAAAAACAGCCGTGTAAAAAACCGCCCGCGAAAAAGAAGTGCATGTCACTTCTTGAGCCGTTTTTGGAGCCATTTTTCATTGTCTATAGAAAAACAGCTCCAAAAATGGGCGTAAAAAACGCAGCGAAAAACACGAGTTTGCTTAAAAAACGGCTGAAAATCAGGAGCTGTTTTCCCTTGAAAACAGCACTGTATTTTCAGACGTTTTTAGTAAGCGTGTGAACATAGCCTAACTGATAGCTCCTGATTTTATGCATTGCATGCTTATCATTTACATGATTTGGCACTATCAGCCAGTGACGGATTATAATATGGGCTACCCAAAGGCCCCATCATTTAATTCACCACTGCACTGTTTTATTATTTGTTTTTAATTAGCCATTATTAGGGCTTATTCAGACAAACGGGATATACGTCCGTGCAACGCGCGTGATTTTCAGGCGCGTCGCACGGACCTATATTAGTCTATGGGGCCGTGCAGAGATGTGCGTGATTTTTACGCAGCGTTAGTCCGCTGCGTCAAAGTCACGACATGTCCGTTCTTCGGGCGTTTTTCGCGCATCACGCACCCATTGAAGTCCATGGGTGCGTGAAAACCACGCATGCCACACGGAAGCACTTCCGTGGGACGCACGTGATTCGCGCAACAGCTGTGAAAAGGATGAATGAAAACAGAAAAGCACCACGTGCTTTTCTGTTTACAAACATCCAAACAGAGTGTCATATTGATGGCGGCTGCGCGAAAAGCACGCAGCCGCGCATCATATGCTGAGGCCACACGGAGCTAAGTGCCTTTTGCGCATGCAAAACGCCGCGTTTTTGCATGCGTAAAAAGCACACGCTCGTGTGAACCCAGCCTTAGATTAATCCAAAAGATAATGGACAGCAATTCTTACCCTCCTTACTCCCGGGCTCCTCTACAGGTTTTAGCACCGTCCAGTGCTGGACCTACTGTGGCAGCACCTCGACCTAAAGAGGAGCCTGAGAGCGAGAAGGGTAAGTACCTCTGGTCTGTGGTCTGGAATCATGGGTCTGGTCTGAGGTCTTCAGTAATTGAGGGGTCTGGTCTGGGATCTGGATAAATTTAGTGGTCTGGTCCTGGGTCTAAATTAAATGGGGTCTGCATTAATTTAGGGGTCTCTTCTGGGTTCTGATTAATTTAGAGGTCTGGTCTGGGGTCTGAATTTATTTAGGGGTCTGGTCTGGGGCTTTGTTTGGAGTCTGAATTTATTAGGGTATGTGCACATGACCTATTTTCAAACGTAATGGAGGTGTTTTACGCCTCGAATTACGCCTGAAAAGACGGCTGCAATACGTCTGCAAACATCTGCCCATTGCCTGCAATGGCTTTTGCGATGTTCTGTGCAGTCGAGGTGTAATGTTACGCGTCGCTGTCAAAAGACGGTGCCGGGACACTTCTTCGGACGTATATGGAGCCGTTTTTCATTGACTCCAATGAAGAACAGCTCCAATTATGTCCGTAAAAGACGCCGCGAAAAATGCGAGTACATGCAAAAACGTCTGAAATTCAGGAGCTGTTTTCCCTTGAAAACAGCTCCGTAATTTCAGACGTATTTTGCACTGTCGTGTGAACATACCCTCAGTCACTGGCGTAGCTATAGGGGTCGCAGCGGTCGCAATTGCGACCGGGCCCCGAAGCCAGGGGGGCCCATGGCCCCCCGCACCACATCAATAAAAAGTTACTATAGTAACTCGGGCCGCGGGCCCCTGTTACTATAGTAACATACTTTACTTACCTTCCTGGTTCCGGATGGCAGCGGAGGTCCTGACGTCAAGCGCTGTGCGCAGCGCATGACGTCACAGCGCTATGCGCCGCGCACAGCATCGAGACGACAGAACTCCCGCCGCAGCCGAAGAGGAAGGTATGATTAGCCCTGACTGGCGGGGTCCGACTCCTGGGACCCGTCAATCAGCTGTTTTGAAGGGGCCGCAGCACTCGTACGAGAGCTGCTCCCCTTCATTCCTGTCACTTCATTCCGGTCACACTGTGAATCCGTGTCGGCGATTCACAGTGTGGGCGAGTAGTGAAATGAAGGGGAAGCAGCTCTCGTACGAGTGCTGTGGCCCCTTCAAAACAGCTGATTTGCGGGTCCCGAGAGACACATCAGCTATTGATGGCCTATCCTGAGGATAGGCCATCAATGTATAGGGACTGCACAACCCCTAAGCCTACGATGTAGCAGGCTTAGGGAGCCCATGAGACAGGATCACAGATTGTGTGATCCTGTCTGCTGGGCCCTGTATCTAAGCCAATCACATGGTAGGCTTAGATACATGGCCCATGCGTGACCCTGTCTGCTGGGCCCTGTATCTAAGCCAATAACATGGTAGGCTTAGATACATGGCCCATGCGTGATCCTGTCTGCTGGGCCCTGTATCTAAGCCAATCACATGGTAGGCTTAGATACATGGCCCATGTGTGATCCTGTCTGATGAGCCCTGTATATAAGCCTACCACACTGTAGGTTTAAATACAGGGCCCCAGCACACAGTAATCTTATACTGTATAAGATTACTGTCTGCTGGACCCTGTATCTAAGCCTACGTTGTGGTAGGCTTAGATACAGGGTCCCACAGACAGTATCACACATGGGCCCTGTATCTAAGCCTAACACACGTGTTACTAATCATTTTTTGTGTGTTTTCTTACAGGTTCGGTCGTTGGACTACGTCGGATTCCAGGACTACTTCGATGACGGCTTTTTTTTTATTATCAATAAAATGGTTAATGAGGGTTGCGTGTTTTTTTTTTTATTTCAATAAAATATTTTTTCTATGTCTTTGTATTTTTTTTTAAACTATATTACTACCGCCTTAGTAATGGCCGCCGGCTCATTGACAGCTTCCATTGCTAAGGCGGGGCTTAGTGTTAGCCGGTGCAGAGGCGAACACTAACCCCCTTTATTACCCCGGTACCCACCGCCACCATGGGTGCTGTCAAGAGCCGGGTACGATCCTGTACTTGACCATCTGTAGCGATGGTCGGCCACCCCATGGGGTGGCCGCAGGCTGGTATTATCAGGAGGAGAAAGGCCAAAAACAATGGCCCTTCCTACCCTGGTGATGCTAGGCTGCTGCTGCTTTATTGTATCTGGCTGGTTATGAAAAATGGGGGGGACCCCACGTCATTTAAAAAAAAAAAAATAATAATAATTGGAAAGAACGATGTGGGGTCCCCCCCAATTTTCATAACCAGCCAGATACAACACAGCAGCAGCAGGCAGCATTACAAGGGTGGGAAGGGCCACTGTTTTTGGCCTTCCCCAGCCTAATACTACCAGCCTGCGGCCGCCCTGGTGTCTGACCGTCACTACAGATGGTCGGGTACTGGTTCGGCTCTTCCCAGTACTCCTGCTGGCGGTGGGTACCGGGGTAATAATGGGGGTTAGTGTAGCCTCTGCACCTGCTAATATTAAGCCCCGCCTTAGTAATGGAGGTTGTCAATCAGCCAGCGGCCATTACTAAGGCAGTGATAATAAAGTTTAAAAAGATACAAGCACATAGAAAAATATTTTATTGAAATAAAAAAACACAACCCTCATTAACCATTTTATTGAGAATAAAAAAAACGCCGTCATTGAAGTCCTTGAATCCGAAGTCCAACAACCGAACCTGTAAAAAAAACACAAACACACAAAAAAAATCAGTAACACAAAGAAGCAAAATTATTATTCTTACCTATCCTGGGTCCAGCGCTGGAGACACAATGTCAGCGAGCTGGGCCCTGTATCTAATCCAATCATGTGTGATACTGTCTGCTGAGCTGTGTATCTAATCCAATCATGTGTGATACTGTCTGCTGGGCCCTGTATCTAATTGTATCGTGTGTGATACTGTCTGCTAGGCCCTATATCTAATCCGGTCATGTGTGATACTGTCTGCTGAACCACTGTATCTAATCCTATCATGTGTGATACTGCCTTCTGAGCCACTGTATCTAATCCTATCATGTGTGGTACTGTCTGCTGAGCCACTGTATCTAATCCTATCATGTGTGGTACTGTCTGCTGAGCCACTGTATCTAATCCTATCATGTGTGATACTGCCTTCTGAGCCACTGTATCTAATCCTATCATGTGTGGTACTGTCTGCTGGGCCACTGTATCTAATCCTATCATGTGTGATACTGCCTTCTGAGCCACTGTATCTAATCCTATCATGTGTGATACTGTCTGCTGAGCCACTGTATCTAATCCTATCCATAGTTTCTAGGGTTGTAGTGCTATAGGTATGCTATGCTGTCTCATATACACACTTTTTTTTGGGCGGACACATATGTATTGGGGCTATTTCCCCTGACATTTTAAGCCCTGAGGGTATGTTCACACGGCAGCGTCTGTTACGGCTGAAATTATGGTGCTGTTTTCAGGAGAAAACAGCACCGTAATTTCAGCCGTAATGGCATGTGCAGGCGTCCTTTGCTGCGTCCATTACGGACGTAATTGGAGCTGTTTTTCTATGGAGTCCATGGAAAACGGCTCCATTTACGTCTGAAGAAGTGACAGGCACTTCTTTGACGCGGGCGTCTTTTTTACGCGCCGCGTAATGACCGTCGGCACAGAACATCGTAAGACCCATTCAAATGAATGGGTAGATGTTTGCCAACGATTTTGAGCCGCATTTTCGGACGTAATTCAATGCTAAAACGCCCGAATTACGTCCGTAAATAGGGTGTGTGAACCCAGCCTTAGTGACGCCCCGGCTGCTAGTGCTGCATTGTTGGGTCACTTAGGAGACCCAGCGATGCAGCTGAAAGCTGCGGACCGTCGGCCATGAGAAGTTTGCGGGGGGGGGGGGGGGCCCAGTAAGAATTTTTGCATCGGGGCCCATGAGCCTTTAGCTACGCCCCTGCCCTCAGTGTTGATATAGAGAATGGGGGTTGCTGCAGAAGCATCAGTTCTGCAGTTGAAGGGACAACTTCACTTCCACAGGATATGTGATAATTGTCTGATCGCTAGGGCCACCACCGCTGAGACCCCCACCAATCGCAAGACAAGGGGCCCTAAACCCATTGTTTTTCCTCACTGCACCCCTTCCCCACAGTAATGAGGAGATTGAATGGAGTGGCGGTCAAGCATGTGGCCACGATCCATTCAATGTCTATGGTACTGACAGATACAGCAGAGTGCTGCTTCCATCATTCCCATAGACGTTGAATGGAGCAGCAGTGGTGCCAGCGGAATACCCCGTTGAGGGCACATTCAGACGTGGCGGATTTGCGGCGGACAGACCGCAGTGGAAATCCGCAGAAGACTTTTTTTCGTTGGTTTTTATTGCTTTTTAGGTAACAGTGCATACGTTGCAGAAATAACAGTGCGGAAACTATTTACGTTCCGCAGCATGCACGGATTTTCACTGTGGATTTCAGTCTTTCCAATGCAAAGGCTGAATTCTGCAGCAAGTCCGCTGCAAAATCTGCCATGTCTGAACAAACTGCCAAGTATGCAAATTTTGCTGCAGCTTTGTAGCGTAATTTCCACAAATTTGCGTCAACATCCGCAGCGGTAAATTTCTGCCACGTCTGAACGTGCCCCAAGAGTGTGAATGGCTGGCTCTTGCACAATTGTTTCTCCTACGTTTTCGGATGACTGGATCCTGGTTCATGGTTTGCAGAGAAAGCATAGCTCCTTATATCTGAATCCATTCTTGTTAGGCACTTATAAGTTGTACTATTCATACCGTATCATCATGTTAAGGGTATGTGCACACGCTATCTTCCTTTTACGGCTGAAATGACAGACTGTTTTCAGGAGAAAACAGCTGCCTCGTTTCAGCCGTAATTCCTCCTCCTCGCATTTTGCAAGGCTTCTCTGACAGCCGTAAATTTTGAGCTGTGCTTCATTGAGTTCAATGAAGTACGGCTCAAATTACGTCTGAAAGAAGTGTCCTGCACTTCTTTGACGAGGCTGTATTTTTACGCGTCGTCGTTTGACAGCTGTCAAACGACGACGCGTAAATGACAGGTCGTCTGCACAGTACGTCGGCAAACCCATTCAAATGAATGGGCAGATGTTTGCCGACGTATTGTAGCCCTATTTTCAGACGTAAATCGAGGCATAATACGCCTCGTTTATGCCTGAAAAGAGGTCGTGTGAACCCAGCCTTACAGGATTGGCATGCTTCAATAGAGTATCTAAGGGTATGTTCACACGCACTGTTTTCAGGTGTAATTCGGGCCGGAGTGCACAGGAGGGACGCGTCGCCATAACAGCGGCTTACGTACGTATGAGCTGCTTTTACCGCTGCTTTCCACAGCGGAAATTCAGTCTGGAAAAAGCACCACAATGTGGTGCGGTTTTCGGACGGAATGTACAGCGGAAATTCAGTCTGGAAAAAGCACCACAATGTGGTGCGGGTTTCGGACGGAATGTACTGCCTCGTTTCAGCCGTAATTCCTCCTCCTCGCATTTTGCAAGGCTTCTCTGACAGCCGTAAATTTTGAGCTGTGCTTCATTGAGTTCAATGAAGTACGGCTCAAATTACGTCTGAAAGAAGTGTCCTGCACTTCTTTGACGAGGCTGTATTTTTACGCGTCGTCGTTTGACAGCTGTCAAACGACGACGCGTAAATGACAGGTCGTCTGCACAGTACGTCGGCAAACCCATTCAAATGAATGGGCAGATGTTTGCCGACGTATTGTAGCCCTATTTTCAGACGTAAATCGAGGCATAATACGCCTCGTTTATGCCTGAAAAGAGGTCGTGTGAACCCAGCCTTACAGGATTGGCATGCTTCAATAGAGTATCTAAGGGTATGTTCACACGCACTGTTTTCAGGTGTAATTCGGGCCGGAGTGCACAGGAGGGACGCGTCGCCATAACAGCGACTTACGTACGTATGAGCTGCTTTTACCGCTGCTTTCCACAGTGGAAATTCAGTCTGGAAAAAGCACCACAATGTGGTGCGGTTTTCGGACGGAATGTACTGCGGGTTCCAGGTCGGATGTGCTGCGTGGTTTTTACACAGCATATCCGTTCCGTGGGAACCCGGCCTAAGGCCTCATGCACATGACAGTGCAGTATTCACGGTCAGTAAATACTGCATGGATGGGCAGTGAAGTATCGCCAGACCGTGATCACAGTAATAGGTATAGGAGCACGGTTCGTAAATGCAAAAAAAAAGGACATGTCCTATTTTTTGCGGGTCATTTCTACGGCCCGGACACACACCCGGAAATATACGGGAAGGTGTCCATGGCTGACAGAAATGAATGGTTCAGTATTTTATTCACAATTACGGATCTGTGATTGCGGATAAAAATGAAGGTTGTGTGCATGAGGCCGGAGGCAGCGTAACTTCTTATTTTTTATTAAAAAGAGATACGATCCAAAGCAGATGTGTGGAAATGAAAACACTTTTAGATCTCAGGTCTAGCTTAGTTTCCTAAATGGAAGTGCGCAGCCAGCAAACACAACCTAAAGACAGCTGGTTCACCCTTCTGCTAATTTTGCCATTGGAAATAGCTGCTAGCTCAGCGTCTTTAACCCCTTCTCTCCGCAGCCATTTTTTGTTTTTTCATTTTCTCTTTTTCCTCCCCACCTTTAAAAAGCCATAACATTTTTATTTTTCCGTCGATATAGCCGAATGAGGGCTTATTTTTTGTGGGACAAGTTAAAGTTTTTCACTGCAGCATTAATTGTACCATTTCATATACTGTGAATTCGGAAAAATTTCTTTGTGGGATGAAAAGGGAAAAAAATGCTTTTACGGTGTACACCATGCGGTTAAAAAAAACTTGATAATTTTATTCTGTGGGTCAATACGATTATAGCGATACCAGACCAGTTTTTCATGTTTTACTACTTTTGCAAGGAAAATAAAATTCTGTTGTTTTAATTAATTTTTTTTTTTATTGCGTTCATCATGCAGGTTAAATAACGTTATATTGTAATATATGTAATAATTCGGACTTCAATGAATGCAGCGATACCAGTTATGTTATTAGTATTATTTTTTTACATAACTTTTGAGGGAAAAGGGTTTTTTGTTTTTTTTTAATCCCTTTTTATTTGTATTAATTACAAAATACAGTCTTGCAAAAGAACATTAATGCGAAAATAAAAATTTCGGCATCAGTGCATGATCGGACCAAAATAGCTTTAATAATAAGAAAAGATACAGTACTTATCAGCCAGATACATTATTATGCAGAATATTATAAAGTCTCATTCCGCCTCACATATACAAGTGTTCCTTTCTTTGTAACTTATACCTAGAGATCTAGATGAATGAGTGAGATATATCTACATGGCAGGGAAGTGACGGGTAATTTATGAGAAGTGGTAAAATATGACAATGGAGGACTTAAACCATAGCAGCCAACCTAGTGCTTTGGAGAACGGAGGCATTTTATTAAGGAAAAGTTTTTTTTTTTTAACCTTTAATATATATTTTTTATATATTATAAAAAACTTTAACTGTAGTTTACTTTTTTTTTGCCCTCCCTAGGGGACTTGAACCAGCGATTGTTGGATCGCTTGCACAATATACTGCAATACTAATGTATTTCATTACATTTTCCCTACAGGGGGAGGGGGACGCACGCTGTATGGCGTTCCCTACAACAGGGGGGGGGCGCTGTATGGCGTTCCCTACAGGGGGGCTCTGTATGGCGTTCCCTACAGGGGGGGGCTCTGTGTGGCGTTCCCTACAGGGGGGGCTGTATGGCGTTCCCTACGGGGGGGGGGGGCGCTGTATGGCGTTCCCTACAGGGGGGGGCTCTGTATGGCGTTCTCTACAGGGGGGGCTGTATGGCGTTACCTACAGGGGGGGGCTGTATGCCATACAGCCCCCCCTGTAGGGAACGCCATACAGAGCCCTCCCCTGTAGGGAACGCCATACAGCTGTAATGGCCGGAAGGAGGTGAAGGGAAAGTGAGCCCTAATCTACCCACCGCCCTGTCCCTGCCTACTTGCAACGACCCGCCCTAGGCGACGAGGTACAACTGGGCGGCGGTCCCTACGCTGTCTAAGTGCACAGGGAAACAAACAGGGAACATGCAAGGGAAGGGGCAGTAGCCACGGAACGCCACGAGGAAACGGAGCGGCGAACGGACAGTCAGGACCAGGACGAAGTGAGTACACCCAAGCGGGCAAGGAGACAGAAGCAAGCCAGGGGCAAAGCAAAGCAGGACAAGCAGAACTGCAGCAAGGCAGAAGCACGGCAGAAGCAGGCTGGAGCAAGCAGCAGTGGGGCCAGGAATCCAAAAGAATTACAAGCACTGAGGGAGAGAACAGGGCAGGTAATAAAGGACAGGGGGCGGAGCTAACTCCGACAGACCAGGCCGCGATAGGCTCTCCCACTCCTGAGCCTGCCACCCTGGTTGGTGGGAGATGGTGTCAGTCGAACAGGTCTGGCCTCAGGTGTGGATTGATTAATCCCAGGAGTATACCTAGATGAAGTACCTGGCAGATCCCTAACAGTACTCCCCCTTTTATGAGGGGCCACCGGACCCTTACTAAGGGGACCCGGTTTAGTGGGGAAGAGAAGGTGGAACCTCCTGATCAATACCCCAGCGTGAACATCACGGGCAGGTACCCAAGTCCTCTCCTCCGGCCCGTATCCTCTCCAATGGACCAGGTACTGGAGGGAGCCCTGGACCATCCTACTGTCCATAATCTTGGCCACCTCGAATTCCACCCCCTCAGGGGTGAGAACGGGAACAGGAGGTATCCTCGAGGGGGACCAGGACGGGGAGCAGCGTTTAAGGAGGGAGGCATGGAAGACGTCATGTATGCGAAATGATGGGGGGAGCTCCAGACGGAAGGATACAGGGTTGAGGACTTCAATGATCTTATAAGGTCCAATAAATCGGGGAGCAAACTTCCTGGACGGGACCTTAAGGCGCAAGTTCCTGGACGACAACCAGACCAAATCCCCGACGACAAACCGGGGGTTAGCAGAACGTCTACTATCCGCCTGAATCTTTTGTGCGCTCTGGGACGCCTCTAGGTTCTTCTGAACCTGGGCCCAGACAGTGCACAGTTCCCGATGAACATCCTCTACCTCAGGATTATTGGAACAACCAGGGGAGACGGAGGAGAATCTTGGGTTAAACCCGAAATTACAGAAAAACGGGGAGACTCCTGACGAGTTACTGACCCGGTTATTCAAGGAAAATTCAGCAAGGGGAAGGAATGAGACCCAATCGAATTGACAGTCAGAGATGAAACATCTTAAATATTGTTCCAGGGATTGGTTGGTCCTTTCCGTTTGGCCATTAGTTTCGGGATGGAAGGCGGAGGAGAAGGACAGATCAATCTCCAACTTTTTACAAAAAGCTCTCCAAAATAAGGAAACAAATTGTACCCCTCTGTCAGAAACGATATTGACTGGGGCCCCATGGAGACGCAGGATGTGTTTCACAAACAAAGAAGCTAACGTCTTGGCGTTAGGTAGCTTCTTAAGGGGCACAAAGTGGCACATCTTGCTGAAGCGGTCGACTACCACCCACACCACCGACTTGCCCTGAGATGGAGGCAAATCGGTGATAAAATCCATGGAGATATGGGTCCAAGGTCTCTGGGGAATGGGCAAGGAACGTAGTAGGCCCGCAGGTCGGGACCTAGGGGTTTTGGACCTAGCACAAACCTCACAAGCGGCGACGTAAGCCCTAACGTCTTTAGGCAACCCAGGCCACCAATAGTTTCTGGTAATGAGGTGTTTGGTGCCCAAGATGCCAGGATGACCAGATAGAGCGGAGTCATGGTTTTCCCTGAGTACCCTCAGCCGGTATTGCAGGGGAACAAACAGTTTGTCCCCAGGGACGTTCCCGGGAGCTGCACCCTGATCAGCCGCGATATCAGAAGCTAAATCAGAATCCGTGGCAGAGACGATTATACCAGGGGGTAAAATACAAGCAGGATCCTTCTCAGAAGGAGGATTGGCCATGAAACTACGTGACAGAGCATCAGCCTTAATATTCTTGGACCCAGCCCTATAGGTAACCAAGAAATTAAATCTGGTAAAGAATAGTGCCCACCGAGCTTGTCTAGGATTAAGCCTCCGGGCCGATTCTAGGAAAACCAGATTCTTGTGATCCGTAAGGACCGTTACCTGGTGTCTGGCCCCCTCCAGGAAGTGCCGCCACTCCTCAAAAGCCCATTTAATGGCTAGAAGTTCGCGGTTGCCAATATCATAGTTACTCTCCGTGGGCGAAAACTTCCTAGAGAAGTAAGCACAGGGGCGGAGATGGGTGAGGGAGCTGGTACCCTGGGACAAGACGGCCCCCACTCCGACCTCGGATGCGTCAACCTCCACAATAAATGGCTCCTCTTGGTTGGGCTGAATCAGCACGGGGGCCGAGATAAAGCACTTCTTGAGGGTCTCAAAGGCCAGGACGGCCTCAGGGGGCCAATGGAGGACATCAGCACCCTTGCGGGTAAGGTCCGTAAGAGGCTTAGCGACGACCGAGAAGTTGGCAATAAATCTCCTGTAATAGTTGGCGAACCCTAAAAAACACTGTAACGCCTTAAGGGAGGCAGGTTGGACCCATTCCGCCACAGCCTGAACCTTGGCAGGGTCCATGCGGAATTCATGAGGAGTGAGGATTTGCCCTAAAAATGGTATCTCCTGTACCCCAAAGACACATTTTTCAGTCTTAGCAAACAGATTATTCTCCCGAAGGACCTGGAGCACCTTCCTGACATGCTCCACGTGGGAGGACCAGTCCTTGGAAAACACCAGTATGTCATCAAGGTACACAACAAGAAAATTACCCAGGTACTCTCTCAGGATTTCATTAATAAAATTCTGGAAGACAGCAGGGGCATTACACAACCCAAAGGGCATGACCAGGTATTCGAAATGACCCTCGGGTGTGTTGAACGCAGTTTTCCACTCATCCCCCTCTTTGATGCGGATAAGGTTATATGCCCCCCGTAGATCGAACTTAGAAAACCATTGGGCTCCCTGAACCTGATTAAAAAGATCCGGAATCAAAGGAAGTGGGTACTGGTTCCTTACGGTGACCTTATTCAGGTTACGATAATCAATGCACGGCCTAAGACCACCATCCTTCTTCCCCACGAAGAAGAAGCCAGCACCTACAGGAGAAGTCGAGGGGCGAATGAAACCCTTGGCCAGGCATTCTTGGATATACACCCTCATGGCTTCACGTTCAGGACATGAAAGATTAAATATCCTACCCTTAGGAAGCTTGGCACCAGGCACCAAATCGATAGCGCAATCGTAATCTCTATGGGGGGGCAACACCTCGGAGGCCTCCTTAGAAAACACATCGGCGAAGTCCTGAACAAACTCAGGAAGCGTGTTTACCTCCTCCCGGGGAGAAATAGAGTTAACAGAAAGACATGACATAAGACATTCATTACCCCATTTGGTGAGATCCCCAGTATTCCAATCAAACGTGGGATTATGCAACTGCAACCAGGGAAGGCCTAAAACCAGATCAGACGATAATCCCTGCATCACCAGTACAGAGCACTGCTCCAAATGCATGGAGCCAACAAGGAGTTCAAAAACAGGAGTATGCTGAGTAAAATAACCATTAGCAAGGGGAGTTGAGTCGATTCCTACTACAGGGATAGGATAAGGTAAATCAATACAAGGCATCTTTAGAGACATAGCAAATTCCGCAGACATGATATTAGCAGATGACCCTGAATCCACGAAAGCACTGCCCGTGGCAGACCGACCACCAAACGAGACCTGAAAGGGAAGCAAAATTTTATTGCGTTTCACATTAACGGGAAATACCTGTGCGCCCAAGTGACCTCCCCAATGATCACTTAGGCGCGGAAGTTTTCCGGCTTCTTATTCTTGCGCCTGGGACAGGTGTTCAGTAGATGCTTGTCGTCCCCACAGTAGAAGCAGAGACCATTCATTCTGCGAAACTCCCTACGTTGTCGAGGGGACATGGAGGCCCCGAGTTGCATAGGTACCTCCGAGTCCTCCGTGGAGGGGCGAGGAGACGGGACCTCGGGGGGGGATCGCAGAAAAGTCAGAGGGGAGCACACTGAAGCGTTCTAGCTGACGTTCCCTGAGACGTCGGTCAAGTCGTACTGCTAGGGCCATAACCTGGTCAAGGGAGTCAGACGAGGGGTAGTTAACCAGCAGATCCTTCAGGGCGTCAGATAATCCTAACCTAAACTGGCACCTTAGGGCCGGATCGTTCCACTGAGAAGCTACGCACCACTTCCTAAAATCAGAACAGTATTCCTCAACCGGTCTCCTACCCTGACGTAAGGTCACCAGCTGACTCTCGGCTAAGGCAGTCCTGTCAGTCTCGTCGTAAATGAGGCCGAGGGCAGAGAAAAAACGATCAACAGAGGAAAGTTCAGGGGCGTCAGGAGCCAAGGAGAAGGCCCACTCTTGGGGCCCTTCCTGGAGTCGGGATATGATGATACCCACCCGCTGGTTCTCGGAACCTGAGGAGTGGGGCTTTAGGCGGAAATACAGTCTGCAACTCTCCCGGAAGGAGAGAAACGTCTTACGGTCCCCTGAGAACCGGTCAGGTAACTTGAGGTCGGGTTCTAGAGGTGAGGTGAGGGGTACTACTAAAGCAGCGTCACCCTGATTGACCCTTTGGGCCAGGGCCTGGACCTGTAGGGAGAGGCCCTGCATCTGCTGGGCCAGGGTCTCAAGGGGGTCCATGATAGCGTCAGCGTAGGAGAAATGGTAGACTAGGTAAGGGCTTGTAATTATGTAATGGCCGGAAGGAGGTGAAGGGAAAGTGAGCCCTAATCTACCCACCGCCCTGTCCCTGCCTACTTGCAACGACCCGCCCTAGGCGACGAGGTACAACTGGGCGGCGGTCCCTACGCTGTCTAAGTGCACAGGGAAACAAACAGGGAACATGCAAGGGAAGGGGCAGTAGCCACGGAACGCCACGAGGAAACAGGTCTGGCCTCAGGTGTGGATTGATTAATCCCAGGAGTATACCTAGATGAAGTACCTGGCAGATCCCTAACAACAGCGCCCCCTGTAGGAAACACCATACAGCGCCCCCCCGTAGGGAACGCCATACAGCCCCCCTGTAGGGAACGCCATACAGCCCCCCTGTAGGGAACGCCATACAGACCCCCCCTGTAGATAACACCATACAGACCCCCCCTGTAGATAACGCCATACAGACCCCCCGTAGATAACGTCATACAGACCCCCCTGTAGATAACGCCATACAGTCCCCCCTGTAGATAACGCCACACAGCCCCCTGTAGATAACGCCATAGAGCCCCCTGTAGATAACGCCATACAGCCCCCTCTGTAGAAAACGCCATACAGTCCCCCCTGTAGATAACGCCATACAGTACCCAGTGTAGATAACGCCATACAGTCCCTCCTGTAGATAACGCCATACAGCCCCCCCTGTAGATAACGCCATACAGCCCCCTGTAGATAACGCCATACAGCCCCCTGTAGATAACGCCATACAGACCCCCTGTATGGCGTTATCTACAGGGGGGACTGTATGGCGTTATCTACAGAGGGGACTGTATGGCGTTCTCTACAGGGGGGGCTGTATGGCGTTATCTACAGAGGGGGCTGTATGGCGTTATCTACAGGGGGGGGGGGTTGTATGGCATTATCTACAGGGGGGGCTGTAAAAAAGGCACTATCTACAAGGGGGGGGGGGGTTGTGTGACACCCAGGGGAGGGGGGGCCCCAGTCAAAAGTTTGCTATGGGGCCCAGTCTTTCCTAGTTACGCCCCTGCCCATGTCCATATGCCCTATTAGAGCATATGGACATCATAGGGGCCTCCCGAATTGAATGGCCTCCATGTAATACTAAATTGCGTGGCTGGGCACTTGGACAGAACTTCCCATAAAAAAATCAGCTATTTATCGGGGTGGGACCTAGGGCTATAAGCTGATGGTCCTGGCGACCTTATTTTTAAAGGGGCTGTCTCTGATGAGACAACCTCTTTCAGGAAAAAAAAAAGAGTGTCGATTCCACATGAAAATATTGTATATACAGGATGAAATGACAAGAATCTGAACATAATGACAAGAGTTCCTGAATTAGCGCAGGGCACAGGGGAAGTGCTCTCCTCCCTTGTGTGAGTAGCTGATAAGAATTTTTATGTTCTTTATTAGGGTGAATAAAATCTGTCTTGAAAAACTGAAAGCTTGCTCTTCAAATTTTCGTCTTTCTTTTTCTGTGTACATAAATCGATGTTGGAATCTATTTTGGATTGTAGCCATTGTATGGAGAATTAATAATGTGATAGAACTGTTGAGAGTAGTGATATTCTACCTTAAAGGCTATGTAAGCCTTTGAAAGGAATTTTTCTTATATATAAAAAGGTCAATGAGTGTGTTTGGTGAAACTTTCTAATTAGTTTTTATTAAAAATTATTTTCACATTTTAAGATACAGCTGCTTTGTATCCTGTATAAAGAGCAGCTATATCTTATGCTGAATCCTGAACCCGTCAGGTTCATGGGACTGACGGGTTCAGTGTCAGCAGGTCCTGCGTGTCAGATCCAATAGTTATCCGTTACATCTAAGTTCATAACTTAGATGTGATATATTACAGGTGGATCCTGGATGTCAGAGACACGCAGGACCCACTGACACTGAACCTGTCAGGTCCGCGGGACTGACGGATTCAGGTCTCAGCGAACGATACAGCTGCTCTGTTTACAGCATACAAAGCAGCTGTATCTTAAAGAGTAAAAAGAATGTTTCATAAAAACTAATTATAAAGTTTCACCAAACACACTCATTGACCTTTTTATACAAAATAAATCGCTTTCAAAGGTTTACATAACCTATAAGTTATACATGTTGGTCTTGACCACATTCAGTCAAAGTAAGAGCGCTTCTGATTTTTTTTTCTTTTGATTCTATAATAACTTCTGTCACCTCCCTCCCCTGCTTTCTACAGACTCTTTGGTCCTTCTTCCCTTGTTGCTTCCCACACGTATCCACTAGTTTGGAATATTTTTCTTTATAACCCAACACTGATCTATATTTCTCCACAACTTGGTTTTTATGTTTCTTGCTTAGGAGTGTTGCAGATTTAGGGGCCTTTGAGAACAATTTTTCATTCCACTGTAACAATTTGGACTATTTTGTCAGGTCCATTACATAAAATAAAATGTAAAATTCATTTTAATTCCAGGTTGCAATAGGGAGGTGAATACTTGCACAAGGCACTGTATAATCCTTATATTTGTGATATAACTAATTTAGATTTATAATCCTCCCCAAAAAAGACCACCCTAAATCTATTAGAATATTCCCTTTCTAAAAAAATAGTCAAAAGTGCACTCCACCTTCTACATATTGTAATGTAATAAAGCCTTTAATATACCGTATAATTAAGACCAATTTCTAATTAAAGGCCATGTCCTTGCCTTTTCCTGTTTGAGAAGGGACCCATAGGAAGGGAATTGTTTTCAAAAATAATAAGAATAGTAATGCACAATTGAGTCCTCACATGGACCTATCGCCTGAGGCCTGGACACCTCGTATCAGTTACTGTTGCTCTTCAGGAAAGGTTATTTAGTGTAAACGTACCCTGTTGTTTTCTTGTATTTGTTTTCTGTGCGTTAAAAGTTTTAGTCCCTTCCTGTAGACAACTACCGTGACATCACATTGAGGTGGATAATAGGTGAACTGTATATAATGACCTATTGTCTGAAGTCCAGAAGAGAAATTGGTAGTTTGAGCAGGAGATCTAGTTCATACTAAATTGTAGTCACTACTGTCAACTACAAATACTATATATATAGATATCTGATTTTACCATACTTTTGCCAAGCAATACTATAGCATGTATCAATAACTTTACTGTATGGCATATGCCATCTTTACCTTCTGTAACATATATTACAAATGTTATTACTTCATCAGTGAGCAGGAGAGCAGGACTACCAATAGTTTTTTCCATTCAGGACTATACTGCTTATCAGGGAAGTTCATATGTCTTGCACATCCAGTTGTTATCACATTGTCTGCAATGTTGAACTCTGGTGGTCATATTGCACATAATTTGTGTTGTGTACTATCAAGACTCGAAGTTTGGCTTATTTTGTTAAGTACAGAACCTCTGTGAATTAAAGGATCACCCTTTAGAGGGGTTGTCCAGTGCCTAAAAATTCATGGCCTATCCTCAGGATAGGCCACCAATATTTGATCGGCTGGGTCCGATTGCCGGGACTCCCACATCGGTCAGCTGTTTTGAAGGGACCGCAGCGCTCGTATGAGCGCTGCTTCCTCTTCATTTCCCTTACAGCTCACACTGTGAATCGCCGACATGCTCATAGCTGTGGTTCACAGTATTACAGCCTTCTCCCATTCACTTCAATGGAAGAAGGTTGTAATACTGTGAACCACCGCTACGAGCGTGTCAGCAATTCAGTGTGAGCAGTGACCGGAATGAAGGGGAAGCAGCAAAATTTTTATGTTTTTATCTCACTACATTCTGACAACCATAACTTTTTTAAAAAATCGTCGATGTAGCTGTATTAGGGCTTTCTTTATTGCAGGTGATATTTTAAAGTTAATATACAGTAGGTGGTGAGGGGATGAAAAAAAAGGAATTTTTTTTGTTTTATTTTTACAGAATTCACCATGTGGAATAAATGTCATAAATTTATTCTATAAGGCATTACAGGTTTTTTTTTGTTTTTAACTTTTTTGAAGCTTTATTGAACAATAAAAAAATGTTTCCCACTGATTATTTTTACTTTTAAATGATAATGCATTGGATACCCATTGTATTCTTTATGAGCTTCTGATATACCTCTGTGAGAAACTGTCAAGTTTTATTCCTTTTATTAGGCGTCTCGCTGCCATTTCTAACCACTCACCC
Source organism: Rhinoderma darwinii (assembly GCF_050947455.1). Classification (NCBI taxonomy): domain Eukaryota; kingdom Metazoa; phylum Chordata; class Amphibia; order Anura; family Rhinodermatidae; genus Rhinoderma; species Rhinoderma darwinii. Next base: position 58,654,813 of record NC_134697.1, on the reverse strand, counting down.
TCACTAATTGATCACGAGGGTTAGTGAATAGCATTCAAAGGGGGCCCCCTCCCTTTGTTTATATTTTTAGGTGCTGCGGTTGCTATTGGCCCCGGGCGCAGCTCAGAGGGGGGCGCCAGCGCCACCTCCTCCTGCACTATAATTGTACCTGTGTCGCAAGGACACAGGTACAATTAGAAGCAAAGATTGACCGGGCACGTTCCGTGCCCAGCCATTCAGCGCCTTTCCACGAATGAAGCAACTGGTATCTTTTGTACCAGTGAAGCTTCCGTCGATGAAAGACGCTGATTGACAGGGAAAGTCATCCTGTCCAGCCAATCAGCGCCTTTCATAGACGCTGTGTTCAACCCCATGGAGACCTGCGCAGAAGAGAGCAGGTCTCCATGGCTGCCGGACGGCGTGGGAGCGGGAATAAGGTGAGTTTGAATTTTTTTTTTTTAAATTGTAATATAAGTGTGCGGCTGTATCTACAGGGGGGACGACTTTGTCTACACGGGGGGGCCTTTATCTACAGGGTGGGCTATATCTACAGGGGTGGGCTATATCTACAGGGGTGGGCTATATCTACAGGGGTGGGCTATAGCTACAGGGGGGGCCTTTATCTACGGGGGAGTGTCTATCTACAGGGGGGCTATATCTACAGGGGGTGGGCTATATACAGGGGGACTAGATCTACAGGGGGTGGGCTATATACAGGGGGACTATATCTACAGGGGGTCTATATCTACAGGGGGTTGGCTATATACAGGGGGGCTATATCTACAGGGGGGATATATCTACAGGGGGGCTATATCTAAAGGGGGTGGGCTAAATACAGGGGGACTATATCTACAGGAGGGCTATATCTACAGGGGGTGGGCTATATACAGGGGGACTATCTATGGAGCACCATATACAGGGGTGGGCTATAGCTACAGGGGGGGCTATATAGTATATAGCCCCCTGTAGATATAGCCCACCCCTGTATATGGTGCTCCATAGATAGCCCCACCTGTACATATAGCCCACCCCTGTATATAGCCCACCCCTGTAGATATAGTCCCCCTGTAGATATAGCCCACCCCTGTAGATATAGCCCACCCCTGTAGATATAGCCCACCCCTGTAGATATAGCCCACCCCTGTAGATATAGCCCACCCCTGTAGATATAGCCCAGCCCTGTAGATATAGCCCACCCCTGTAGATATAGCCCAGCCCTGTAGATATAGCCCAGCCCTGTGTATAGCCCAGCCCTGTGTATAGCCCAGCCCTGTGTATAGCCCACCCCTGTAGATATGGTCCTCCTGTAGATAGCCCATCCCTGGATATAGTCCTTCTGTAGATATAGCCCATCCCTGGATATAGTCCCCCTGTAGATATAGCCCACCCCTGTATATAGTCCCCCTGTAGATATAGCCCACCCCTGTATATAGTATCCCACAAATAGCTCCCCCTATAGTGCTCCACAGAAAGCCCACCCTTGTATATAGCCCCCTTGTACATATAGTCCACCCCTGTATATAGTGCTCCACAGATAGCCCACCCTTGTATATAGTATATACAGGGGTGGGCTATCTGTGGAGCACTATATACAGGGGTAAACTATCTAGTGGAGCACTATATACAGGGGTGGACTATATGTACAAGGGGGACTATATACAGGGGTGGGCTATCTGAAACACTATATACAGGAGTGGACTATATGTGGAGCACTATATACAGGGGTGGGCTATATCTACAGGGGGGCTACATACATGGTTGGACTATCTGTAGAGCACTATATACAGGGGTGGGCTATATCTACAGGGGGCTATATACAGGGGTGGGCTATCTGTAGAGCACTATAGGGGGAGTTATTTGTGGGACACTATATACAGGGGTGGTCTATATGGGGGCACTATCTACAGGGGCTCTATGGCAGGCACTATCTATAGGGGGCACAGTGTGTGTGTGTGTGTGACACGGTGTATGGTGCTATTATAATTAGAGGTGCAGTGTATGGCGCTATTATATTTAGGGGCGTAGTGTGTGGTATAATGATAACTTTATATTTATTTATAGGTGCAGAAATGTTGGTAAAGTGAGAAGCTGAAGACATCTGAGCGGCAAACTGCAGAAATGGCCTGTGACCGGGAGAATTCATCATAGAGGTCTGGACCAGATGGACAAAAAGAACTAGAATCTGAGACATCACCGGTGAGTCACTTAATGTAAATGTTTATTCTGCCTCTAATCAGCACTGTAGTCGCTGTATGATCTGCAGCGAGATGATGGGTGGTATGATTATGATAGGATTTATTTTTTGTGAAACGGCATCTCCCAGCATATCCTTATCATTGTTTGGGCCATGCTGGGAGCTGTAGTTTTACGCCGTACACACCTATACGGCAGGGGTTGCACTAAATTGAGCTGTATTTGTGCTGGTGTTGTATATATGTAATGAGCTTTGTTCTGGTGCTGGATATAAGTAATGAGCTTGGTTCTGGTGTTGTGTATAGAACCATATTGCTTGTAAAATGTACAAATGTTTTTATGCTCGCGTTACATAAAAATAAATGACACGTCGATTGGTAGAGAAAACAAACACGGCGAGGGGGAAGGAGATGTCGGGAAAGAGGTTGGGGGGGGTGGGCGCCATACTGAATCTTTGCCTCGGGTGCTGGAGAACCTAGCTACACCTCTGCCATAAATGTACGTCACAGTGCGATAAGGCTCTGCTGCCTGTGCCATACATTTATGTATAACGTATAGTCAGGAAAGATAGAGTTGGAGGGGTTATCAATGACCAAAAAGAAGAATTCCAAAAGCAAGTAATGAAAGTGTAAAAACATACACGGACACAAAATATACTCTATCACAACAAGTACTATAATTAGATAATACCTATCTCAGACATTCAACAGTTTTCATACATTCATCAGCAGGAATAATGAGTTTTCTGGGACAGTATACATTTGTGTAAGTTGTTTTGCTGAAAATTGGAGGGCAACCTAGTGAGGCAGGGGTGACAGAAGAATATATGATAACATCTATACAGGATACTCGCTGTTAAAAAAAGGATGCCTGTAGTTAGAAAAATCTTGTATTCCCTTTATTTCGCCCCTTAAGCCTTTTTATTTTTAATTAACAGAGTTGGCTGCAATAGAAACGTAGGACAATGGCCGATAGAGAGGAGTCTGGCCAGAGACCTGTTTTTAATAACGTGCTCTGCATCATCCTAATTGGTGGGGGAACACTGACCCGATTGGAACGGGCAGGAATCTTGCTTTTCTTTCCAAGGTTTTTGTGTTCATTTATATAGGAATCTATTAGAGAGCAGAGAAGATGAGCTACCAGAAACAGAGCACAAAAAGTGACAATTGTCACTTCATTGCTTGCGCTAACATCTTAGCTGACCTGCTTCGTGTGCTTGGAGAATAGAGGGGGGTATTGCCAAAATTTCCAGGAAAATGCGCAGGATTTTTTTTGTTAAATTAACTTTGAACTATATATGTATGAAAAAAAGTGTGATTGGCTTTAGTTTTGCACACGATTGGATTTAGTCATGCACACAAACGTGTTTTTGCGTCAGCAATTCACCCGCAAAAATGTGGATGAAATGCGGAACCATTCATTTCTATGGGTCCATGCACACGACCGTGGTTTCCAGGGTCCGTGCCTTGGCCGGGAGTCCGTACCTCAAAAATGATAGGACATGCCATTATACGGTCTGAGCTCATTGAACATTGTCACCGTTGTAACAAGTCAGTTTCTGAAATTTCTTCCCTCCTAGATATTCCACCATCAACTGCGAGTGGATTTATTGCAAAGTGGAAGCGTTCAGGAACAACATCTACTCAGCCACGAAGTGGCAGACCACGTGAAGTTACAAAGCAGGGTCGTTTTTCAGGATTGGCCTAGGCCCCTTAGTTTTAGTAAAGAGAAATCTTAATATTTCAGCATACCAAGACATTTTGGACAATTGTAGCTTCTAACTTTGTGGGAACAATATAGGGTTTGCCCCTTTTCTGTTCCAGCATGACACTGCCCCAGTGCACAATGCAAGGTCCATAAAGACATGGATGGATGAGTTTGGTGTAAAAGAACTTGACCGGCCCGCACAGAGTCCTGACCTCCACCCCTTCGAACACCTTTTGTACAAAGTCTTCCCAGAAGAGTGGAAACAGTTTTAGCTACAAAGGGGGGACCAACTTCATATTAATGTCTATGGATTTAGAATGGCATGTCATAAAAAAATCCCGTAGGTATAATGTGTAGGTGACCATAGACTTTTGACCATATAGTAGGTATCCAGATACAATTTGAACATATATATATATTTATATTTATTTTATTAAAAATAATATGCAGTTAATTACAGTTAATTAGATTGTTTGGAAAAATAAGAAGGACTGGGAATTTTTATCCAAAACATGCTTTTTATTCAACTGGGTAAGAAGACGCAGGTTTACATATAATAAGCATATATTAAACTGACTTCTATGGTTCTTGTCTAATGAGTTCCCCATTGTGGATCCTTTACCGAAACAAACTGCTGTTTCCTATAGAGAGAAGATTTGCAGCACTGAATGAAGCACATCCAAGCTGAACTAGTTTTTCCATCTGGGCTCTCCTATAACCTTACATTCCAGGCACAGGGGAGGAGGAGGGCAGCTTGTTGTTCTGCTGGCATGTGATGAGTCAGCAGGTTGTCAGCTGTGAATGGGGCACTGTCTCTGACAGAGGGAACCCAGGCCTGCACAGTAGGGGGCGCCCACTCCCTGGGAATTCAATATAAACACAAGGCAAACATCTGACAGAATAGGCTGTCAGTATTTCCTCAACTTTATGCTGCACTTAGATTAATACAGGAACTAGATTACACTTGCAAAATTCTGTACACATTTTTTCAATATATGGATAAATCTTTGCTTTTTCTTTTTATGCTTTTTTTTATTTTTTGTGTGCACTGATATACTTGTACTAACATGGACTTTTGACTTAAAACATCTAAAACCAAAATATAAACACCCATAACAAAAAATATACTATAACATGAAAAGGTAAACAGCAAGGGTATGTTCACAGCGTCCCGAAAAACGGCAGAAAAATCGGAAGCAGAACGCCTACAAACATCTGCCCATTGATTTCAATGAGAAATACGGTATATTGTTCCGATGGGGCATTATTTTACGCCTCATTTTGAAATAAAAAGACGCCCCATAAAAAGAAGAGCATGTCACTTCTTGAGCCATTTTTCATTGACCCAATAGACAAACAGCTCCAAAAACAGCCATAAAAAACACTGCAAAAAACGCTAATTTCTTAAAAAAACGTCTGAAAATCAGGAGCTGTTTTCCCTTGAAAACAGCTCCGTATTTTCAGACGTTTTTGGTTAAGCATGTGAACATACCCTAACGTCTACCTTTTCATTTTTCAGTGATGCATTGCCTTATTGTATTATGTAGCAAACTAGTTACAACCCAAAGCATGTTAGCTTCAACATGCAGATGTAGCCAAGTTTATCTTGACTCTAACTTGCTGCAGCATGATGTCACACAACAAATGCCATTGAAAAGTCATTCAAAAAGTCAAGTTAAAAAGGCTCTGTCACCAGATTATAAGTGTCCTATCTCCTACGTAATCTGAATCGGCGCTGTAATAAAGATAACAACAGTGGTTTTTATTTTGAAAAACGACCATTTTTTTAGCACGTTATGAACAAAAGCAACCAAAGTGTCCTGACAGTGAATAGACATTGCCTCCAGCCAGGATGCGATGTCTATTCACACTCCCAACACTTCGGTAAAGTTTTGTGGGACTTACTCACAGCACAGCGTGATCTCGCGAGATCTCGCGAGATCACGCTGTGCTGTCATTCATGTCCATCTGTACTCACAGTACAGCGTGATCTGGCTAAAGGCGATGACTATTTACTCTCAAGACACTTTGGTAAAGTTACTGTGGGAGTATGTGACAGCACAGATCCCGCTGTGCAGTGAAACGAGCTAAACATGAATGAAGAGAAGTGTATGACGCTGATTGGTCAGTGTCATACACTTCTCTTTACAATGCCCACTTGGTAAAAAGTTAAAAAACGCCAAGTTGTCTATTAAGAAACTAATTAGCATAAATCTAAAATTATTCATAACTTGCTCAAAAACAATCGTTTTTCAAAATAAAAACCACTGCTGTTATCTACATTACAGCGCATACCAGATTAGGTTGGGGATAGGGCACTTATAATCTGGTGACAGAACCTCTTTAAAGTTTCTTGCCTATGTGTATTTAATGTGTTAAGATTTGAGATAAAGATGGCTACATCTGTATGAAGTGCTAAGCAACTTAAAAAACAGTATTGGGATGTTCTCTAGCTTTGGAAACTTGATATGCTTTCTGGGTGTTTGGTATGGCCAGAGTGTTAGCACCAACAGGCACAATACTGGTATTAACCTCTTCCCACACACTGCTGTAAATTCACGGTGCTGGGATGGTGCAGGCACAGAAGCTGTGCCTATGCCATCAGCAGTGGATGCCAGATGTATTATAACGTAATATAATCCCAGACATTTAACCCTTTAGATTCTATGGTCAATAGCCATTGTGGGGTGCCAATTGGTTGCCATGGCAGCCAGAGGTCTGCCATGGCTATATGCCTATTAGGCTATGCCTCAGGCAGGACCTATTAGTCTGCCTGTCAATGTAATATTTGTAGTATTGTGATGTATTAAAGTAGTGGTCTAAAAATTTTAAGTTTAAATGACCAAGCGGTATCCCACAATCTTTACTATCTTTACAGTGAAATTAACAAGTTATCCTAAGATACCTAAAAACTTATGGCAGAATCAATAAGTTGTATGTTCCCCAAAAATAATGGCAATTAAACTTCAACTCAAAAGTCCAAACAAAAAAGCCAAAAGTCCTTATAAAGCAGTGTCGATGTAAAATAAATAAATAAATATATATATATGTATATATATAAAACGACCATAGAACAAAGTACCGGCACCAGGACTTCAGAGTAGATGAAACAGGCTGGGCCACTCAAGGACATTCACAGAGTTGTCTCTAAATCACTCCTGTGTTGTCTTGGCTTTGTGCTTAGGGTCATTGTCTTATTGGAAGGTAAACCTTCAGCCCAGTCTGAAGTCCAGAGCACTCTGGATCAGGTTTTCATTAAGGCCCCATGCACACGAACGTGCTTTTGCGGCCGCAATTGCCGTGAAAAACCACGGGAGAATTGCGGCCCCATTCATTTCTATGGGACCATGCACACGACCATAGTTTTTACGGTCCGTGCATGGCCCGGGAGCCCGCACTGCAGAAAGAACGGACATGTCTTATTACGGCCGTCTTCTGCGGTCCGGGCTCATTGAAAATAATGGCCATGTGCATGCCCGCGATTTGCGGGTGGCTCGCGGCTGACAGTGCGCTGCTGACCGACCCGAAAATCACGGCTGTCCACATGGCTACGGTCGTGTGCATGAGGCCTAAGAATATCTCTGCACTTTGCTCCATTCATCTTTTCCTCAACTCTGACAAGTATCCCTGTCCCAGCCACTGAAAAACACTACACAGCATGATGCTGACACCACCATGCTACACTGTAGGCATGGTATTGGGCAGATGATGAGCAGTGCCTGGTTACCTCCAGACATGGCGCTTAGAATGGAGGCCAAAAACTTCAATCTTGGTTTCATCAGACCACAGAATCTTGTTTCTCACAGTCTGAGAGTCCTTTAGTTGCTTTCTTGTAAACTCCAGGTGGGCTTTTATGTGTCTTTTACTGAGGAGAGGCTTCTTTCTGGTCACTGTGCCATAAAGCCCCGATTTATGCTCTGCTTGGGGACTCCAGTATATATGGACAGTGACGTTGTCAGCAGTGCTGGAGTCCCCGGGCAGACAGTATATATGGACAGTGACGTTGTCAGCAGTGCTGGAGTCCCCGGGCAGAGCATCAGCTAATGCTCTGCTCAGGAACTCCAACTATAGGAAACACCTGAAGTCACTGACCTAATGTCGGGAGCAATGCTGGCGTCCCGAGCAAAGCGCTTGCTGATGCTCTGCTCAGGGGACTCCAGCCCGGTAATGCAATTGATAAGACGCCAACACGAACAGCACAGGAAACAAGCCCTCAGTCACGTGGGGCAGTGTTGGCGTGTTATCAATATTAGAAAAGCTACAGGATTTCCAGGAACAATTCACCGGATTTGAACGACATAATTTAGTACCGAATTTTAAATTAAAGTACATTAGTGACTTCTTTTTACATAAACATATTAATGCAATGCAATTTTTGTTCCCCCGGATAACCCCTTTAAGCCCTGCCATGGAGCCTGTCAAAAGCATGATAAACTGCAATACATTAGTATTGCAGAATAAAGTGCAAGCGATTCAAGAATCCTGGTACAAGTCCCCTAGGGGGACTTATTAAAAAAAATATTGTTAAGTATTGTTAATTTTTTTTAAAAATTAACACAACTGGTATTGCCACGTCTGTAAAAGTCAGAGCTATTAAAATATAATGTTATCTAACCCGCACGGTGAATGTCAGATGTCGAGAAGGGGTTAATGTAGAATGTTGGTCTGAGGATCTGTCAGATTGCCAGGGGCTTTCAGGAAGGAACTTTTCTATGCAACGTCAAAATGGTCTATGACGGGTGGTGGTTGCTTTCCTTTGGACCAACATGGGTTTGCAAGTATAAAGAGTTGAACATTATGGACTTATGTCTTTTTTCAACCCACTAACTATGTAGGTTCACGGGGACACTCTGCTGGCACTGTGTATGAGGCCTCTTTGCTGACACTATTGTCTAGGCTATGTTTACATTTGCGCTTTTATTCCCATCTAAACTAAATAAACCTTGACAAAAACTAGCAGATCTCATTATAAGTCAATAGGGTCTGTCGGGCACCGGTGACACAGATGTGAGCAGGACCTTATGGGGCCACCCTGCTGGCACTGTTTATGTGACGCACTCCGTTGACACTGTTTATGAGGAGCACTTTGCTGGCACTGTTTATGTGAGGCACTTTTCTGGCACTGTATATGGGGAGCACTTTGCTGGCACTATTGTTCATGGGGGCACTGCTGGCACTGTATATGAGGAGCACTTTGCTGGTACTGTTTATGTGACGCACTCTGCTGGCACTATTGTTCATGGGGGCACTGCTGGCACTGTTTATGTGACGCACTCTGCTGTCACTGTTTATGGGACGTACTCTGCCGGCACTGTTTATGTGACGCACTCTGCTGGCACTGTTTATGTAATGTACTCTGCTGGCACTGTTTATGTGACGCACTCTGCTGACACTGTTTATGGGACGTACTCTGCCGGCACTGTTTATGTGACGCACTCTGCTGGCACTGTTTATGGGGACATGGCCTATATTTGTGGGTGGCATTTAGATGAAAAAAAAAATGCATCCTAAAAATAGACAAGGGTGATGTAGACTTGTGAAATAAAGAGTTTTCCCTCCTTTTTTAGTAGACTATGTGGCCAGGATCATACACACAGTTTTGATGCATCTCCTTTCTTTTGTGTCCATTTCTCTGTTTGGTTCAAAAAAACTGAGCCAAAAACTGCATCAAAACTGTGTGTGTGATCCTGGCCTATAACTTTTCAGAAGGCTCATTTCACACGTCCACTCGCATTTTACACTGACGGATCTCTGATAATCGTTGTAAACAAGAGAACTTTTTTCTTTATGGAGTACTTGTTCAGTGATATCATATTTTGGTCAAGAAGGATAAGCTAAAAATGTAAAATAGAGAAAAGGCTCTGATCACTTCATGTTAGACCTACTCATTTAAAATGTGTTAATTGCTGTTTTTAGGAGCAATTTATGGGCAGAGAAGAAACATATTTTTTTTAGATACATTCAAACAAATACTGTACAAATGCCATTGGTTCCATTCGCCTTTGACGTAAATCTGTACACATGTGCCATAAGAGCGGTCTTTTTGGCATATGTTTTCACCTTGGAAACCTCAAGGAACTTTATATATGTGATACGTGATATATGCATCTATGTACTGCACCTTATTTTATCTGATTTCTAATTAAAAATTAAGTATTTAAGTCTGTCTAAACTATATTTTTCTTAAATACTTGGTCACGTTCAGCCATTAGATGATCAGCTTTCCTTTTCCTGCTGTAGTGCTTTTAGACCTTTTAGTTAGCAAGAATGAAGAAAGAAAATGGTCTTTAATGTTTACGAGTGTTCCCATTTCCTGACTTTATCTCAACATCTTCTCTACAGGGATTGTACCTTTAAGCAGTTTTCACTTTACTAAATAACTCTTGGCTTGAAGTGAGATTTCATTAGATCGGTTCCTTCCTGTACCTTTTAAGTGTTTTATATCTCACTGCACCGCATTTTACCTAGAAAGACAATTCACAAATAAAACAGTAGCGGCGATAGACTTTGGTACCTGTACACTAATAAATGAAATTCTATAAAAATCTGCCATAGAATTGAAGTTGGGACATGAGTGCATGCAGACACAGTATATAGCCATTGTGAATGTCAATTAAGACTCATCCATCCAAAAGTTATAGCTCCATATAACCTGTGTTGTGCGGAGCCGTAATACGGTGCTCTTAGAATTCCGTGGGCCCTTTTGTTCCTCTGTAGACCTTCCATTTTATACTGAGATTATTCCTGTCAGATTCATATGGAAAACAACTGTGTCATTCTCCATCAGATGCCGCATTATTAAGCGATGCTCCTAGGGGAGAATATCTCTATACTATGGCGCTGGTGGCGAGTACCATGTGGCAGTACACAGAGTGCATATGGCTCCAAAGTACAGAGCCACAGGGACTTTGTATGCCTTCATACAACCTCTGTAGTGGCCATCATTGACCCTCACCAGTGTATTGATTTTTTTGTAGGACAGCAAAAGCCATGGTAAGAAAATAAACAACTATTTTGGTTGAACCCAAGAACAGGTGAGGTGAAAATCCCACTCTGTATGTCGCATTTTATAATATGTCAAGCAGTACCACATTTGGGCTGTGATGCCTAAGGTAATTTTTTTCTATGTTGAAAAAGCGTGATAAAGTTACATTTAAAAGCGTATTCTAACCATAGATATTTATGTTATATCTGTAATACACATCTATATCTGATAGGGGGGTTTGCTTTGTATGAAGCAACGCGGCTAAGAAAGGGAAGAGTAAGAGAGAGGAGGTAGAACACGCGTGCAATAAAAATTCCCACTTTGCATCTGGTCTACAATGACAGATGATTTTTTTGGGGATTTTTTATATAACACAGTATTTCCTATACATGATTTTAAAGGGAAATAATTCAACCACGGAAATCTAAGGTTTTGTACATGTGTGCCTACAATGTAATTTTCTATAGAACATTTCTGTGAACTGTATCTTGAAATAAAAAACAAAGAGCAAATCACATCAAAACTAAGCAACAACGGTAATGACTGACTTTTTTTTTGTGGTGCACAAGGCTGAAACCCTCCTCTTAAAGGTGTTCTCTTGGTAAACATAAAATGCCATCCCTGAGCTCTATGTTGGGCTAGTAAGCGGAAATTCTTTTAGGATTGGGATAGTTACTGCGGCTGCTCAAGTTGGTTTCAAATCTTCAATCACTAGAAGAATAAATATGGAACATGTATCTGTTCCTCTTACTATTCATGTAGTGGGGTTATTCTTTGAAACGAGTTATTGGGGACTTTTCAAGCAAATAAAACAAGAGGACAGTGCAATTGTTTGTTTTTCATCATTTTTCTGCTACATTCCTGAGATCTGATCATCGTAGCTGGTCAGCCCCCGGGAACTATTTTTTAATAGCCAATATATTAGAAATTTAGAACATGCCTTTTGCTCTATTACTTTGGATTAATAAATTTTAACCCATTCAACAAACAAAACATGTGAATGATTAATTAATCTTTTGGACCATAGCAGGATTGGTATATGCAGGCTGGAGAACATTGTGAAATGTTTAAATTATGGAGAAATGTTTGATATGTAAAGTCTTTCTAATCCATTTGTTTCCTACTTCTTTTCAGGAGGAAACATTAAGTCACATTATTTACTTTAATTTACGATTTAGCTTCAAGTCACAGAATGAGAATACTGATCCAGTGATTGAATCACCTGTAATTCACCATATACATCCTTAATAAACATGACCTGCCAGTGGATGCTAAGAACGGGTTTAAAGACCCTTGATCTAATCTATTTTACCTGAGGCATCAGGAAATAGTGACTTGCCAAAGGTCACATGAAGCTTGTGTAGGCATTATCATAGCTTAAAGGGACAAGCCAGACAGGCTACAATTGTGTTTTTGTCTAGCTCTACCTCTATGTTATTTGTGTACAGAATCTAGAATCTAAGAGAAGTGAAGCTGTGTGATCCGATATCCAGTGGGTGGGCATATATATATATATATATATATATATATATATATATATATATATATATATATATATATATATATATAATATTTAATTCTACTGTGTCAAAATTGTTATCTACCAGCCTTAAAGTGTAACTAAACGTTCAACAAACTTCTGACATGTCATAGTGACATGTCAGAAGTTTTGATTGGTGGGGGTCCGAGCACTGAGACCCCCACCAATCGCTAAAAATTAATCTGCAAAAGCGCTCGTGTGAGCGCTCAGCTACTTCATGTCTGTTTGGCTTTTTCTGGAAAGCAGATGTATTGGAGTACGGGCTCATAGACTTTCTATCAATACATTGATTTACGGAAACGGCCAAACAGAAACGAAGCTGCAGAGCGCTCACACGAGTGCACCTGCAGCTTCGTTTTAGCGCTTCAATGCGTTCTTATGGACAGTGATTTAACACAGCAATATCACAGTGATTTTTGGAGTGAGATATATACTCTGTGTGTAGCCCTTGTCTAATATATTCCTTTGGATAGCAATGTATCGCTCACTAGAAAAAAAAGTCTAGGTCCTGCCTCAGCCTAAAGTTTGTTACCCACTTTTCCCAGACTAGTGTACTTAGTTTTGTATAAATACATTCCATGTTCAGAACCCTGTGAATGTTGGCGACAACTTCTGTTGGAGTTAAAATGACAACCATAGTGGTAGTTTATCATATAAGGGTATGTTCACACGCACTGTTTTCAGACTTAATTCGGGCATTTTACGCCTCGCATTACGCCTGAAAAAACGCCCCTAATACGCCTACAAACATCTGCCCATTGCTTTCAATGGGTTTTACGATGTTCCGTCCCCACGAAGTGTAATTTTACGTGTCGCTGTCAAAAGACGGAGCGTAAAAAGACGCCCGCGTCAAAGAAGTGCAGGACACTTCTTGGGACGTTTTTGGAGCCGTTTTTTATTGACTCCATTGAAAAATAGTTCCAATAACGTCCGTAAAATACGCCTCGAAAAACGCGAGTTGTTAAAAAACTTCTGAAAATCAGGAGGTGTTTTCAGGCAAAAACAGCTCTGTAATTTCAGACATATTTCGCTACTGCGTGTGAACATACCCTAACTCTTCCACAAACACACATAATAACTGAAACAGTTGGACAGAAATGCTAACAACCCGGATGAAGAGGTGAAGAGGACACCTCAAGTACTTTAGGTTACTTTAATATTCCTTAGTGTTTCTTTAAAGTGACTCTAAAGGAAAAAGCTGAAAATGCAAGTTTTTTTTTAGAGGCAATGCACCAACCTCCAAAGTTATATTATCCTGGTGTCTGCCTTTCTGGAGACACATAGGGCGTTTTAACACATGTGGACACCGGTTGAGATCGCGAAGACCGGTTGTCATGAGCATATACATTTTTGCAGCTTTTTCTTGGAAAGTTACTCTAAGATTTTAGCCGGATATATATTAGTTACATTTCCATTTGTGGAAACTGTCTCATAATGCTAAAGGAATCTTCTAATGATAATCATTAAACTTCATAGAAAATAACAGTAGTATGGGGAACACAGTTAAGTCTAGTTTCCGAGCACACATGCATTGCTCTGTGCGGTCTAGGTAAATGTAAAGGCTCCCACGTAATATCTGGGGTTGGAATACAAAAGGCAAGGTTCTAGGGTCTGAAACTGTAGACTTTAATAAAGCCACTGACAGCAAATAAGAGTCTGACATGTGAGTCACATTACTCACAACAAGGGCTGCTTTGTAGTTTTAGCAGCACCCCAATCCGGTCCGTACAGTAGCTGAAAGGACAGAACAAACTGCAGTCGTTAATAAATACAACTTTTTCTACAAAGGGAAGGAACAGATTGACTTTGTGTGGTTTAGCCACAGCTGTAATGCCATGTCCAGGTTACCGTCTCATTCCTGGACAGAAATTGCTTTTTGGCACTTGTTTAGCATCTACGTTTTTTGGGTGATGAAAGTAAACACCCTTTTCTGGCTAAAATATTGCTAATGTACATAAAGTCCGTTATTGATGGAAGATTTCCAAAAATAACTGAGTCTGTCAATTTGAAATGTGTTTCTAAAAAAATTATGAAGCTTTCAAATATCCTGTTGCTTCCGGAATAACGTCAACAAGCATGTTGGTTGCCGGTGGGTCTTATTATAGATTAATATTTATTATAATTATGTTTTCTGTAACTTAATACATCCTAAGGCTCAGCTCATACACAAACTTCCAAATAGTCTGATTATGATTTGGAGATGGATATATTTCCGGAGTGAGTGTCTGTTGGTACACTCGTCTAAAATTTCAGTCTAATATATTTCGAGCCATGACTTCCGCAACAATACCTAATACTTGCATTTGGTAGTCATGTGTTACTTAAATGCCATATGAGACCGACAGTCCATTTACTGCAGTACAGAATGATGCAATGAAAATACTAGATACACAGAAATAGAAACAGATCTGCTAATGGCATCTTGCTGACAGTTTCCAGGCACAACATGATTATTCTGAACTGCAAAGTGAACTTAAAAAAGTTTTTTAAAACTTTGTAAACTGCTAATGCTATGTATGCTTTATACTGTAATTAAAATATATGCAAACTCTATTAGGAATTAAATTAAGAATATTCTTAATGATCTTTAGATAGCGCAAACATATTCCGCAGCAGTGTACAATTCAGAGGGAACCTATACAGACAATATCTGATATTAGATAGTGATAAAACTAATTAAAAAACTAGAGAAATTAGTGCTCTGCTTGCAAGAGTTTACAATCTATGAGGAAAAGGAGGTGACACAAAATGTAAAAAGTGCTTGCTTTGTACAATGGTCCAGCCAACTTTTTTTTTAAAAATACGATAGAACACATAAAGCTGCATGACCTGTTCACCAGCCAGTATCTATCTGTGTGTGACACATAACAAGTGCATTAGGATGCAAGGAGTGTGAGGGATACTTCTGAATGAAGGGCTCAGGTATTAAGACAATGTAGGGGGGTAAAGGAAAGGTGTTCAATTGGGGAATCTTATAAGCCTGTCTAAAATGATATGTTTTCAGGCCATGCTTAACCCCTTAACGCTCCATGACCTACTATTAGGTCATGCTAACTAGAGCGTTCGCGCTCCATGACCGAATAGTAGGTAATGGAAATAACCGCCCTTCCGCCCCCCCTCCCGGCACTTTTATGAGCTGTGACTACTGCTGTCTTGTACAGCAGTTGTCACAGCTCTTGCCCCAGGGACTGATCGCGGTGTCCCCGCTGATTAACCCCTTAGAAGCCGCGTTCAATAGCGATGGCGGATTCTTAGGGATTAAAGCACAATTGACGTCCCGCGACATTATCACGGAAGCCTATTGGGTCCTGACGAAGTCAGGACCCACTATGCTTGCTGTCAGCGAGTAGCTGACAGCTCTAATACACTGCACTACGCATGTAGTGCAGTGTATTAGAATTGTGATCAGGGCCTCCTGCCCTTAAGTCCCCTAGTGGGGCAAAGTAAAAAAAAAGTTGTATAAAAATAAAAAAATTTAAGTTTTAAGGTAATAAAAGTAGAAATCCCCCTTTTTCCCTTAGCAGTCCTTTATTATTATAAATATAAATAAATAAACTATACATAATTGGCATTGCCGCGTCCGTAACTGCCTGAACTACAAAAGTATTTAGTTATTTATCCCGCACGGTGAACGACGTAAAAAAATAATAATAATAAACCATACCAGAATCACAATTTTTTTGGTCACTTAACCTTCCAAAAAATGGAATAAAAAGAGATCAAAAAGTTGCATGTACCTAAAAAAGGAACTGATCGTAACTACAGTTTGTTACACAAAAACAAGCCCTCACACGGCTTTCTTGATGGGAAAATTAAAAAGTTATGGCCTTATTCTAAGAGCCATAACTTTTAAATTTTCCCATCAAGAAAGTCGTGTGAGGGCTTGTTTTTGTGTAACAAACTGTAGTTACGATCAGTTCCTTTTTTAGGTACACAAAAAGTAAATGATTTTTTATAAAAAGTATTTTATCGTGCAAACACCGTAAGACATAAAAAAAACTGTAAAAATATGGTATCGCCGTGATCGACCCACAAAATAAAGTGAATATGTCATTTATAGCTCACAATGAACACTGTAAGAAAAAAGGAATAAAAAAAATAGTGGAATTGCTGTTTTTTAGTCACCAGGCCTCTTAAAAATAGAATAAATGCTCATCAAAAAATCGCATGCACCCCATGAAAACTACAATGAATTCCTCAAGGGGTCTACTTTCCAAAATGGTGTCACTTTTAAGGGGTTTCCCCTGTACTGGTACCTCAGAAGCTCTGCAAATGCGACATTGCAGCCAGAAACCAATCCAGCAAAATCTACATGCCAAATAGCGCTCCTGCCTTTCTGAGCCCTGCCGTGTGTCCAGCCAGCAATCTATGACCACATATGGGGTATTTCCGTAATCGGGAGAAATTGCTTTACAAAGGTGTTCTTTTATGCTGTATTCCTTGTCAAAATTAAAATTGTGTAACTTTTATCGGAAAAATATGTGATTTTAATTTTCACTGCCTAATTCCACAAAATGCAGCAAAAAAACAAAACAAACTTATGGTCTAAATGCTCACTATACCACTCGATAAATTCCTTGAAGGGTGCAGTTTGCCAAATGGGGTCACTTTTGGGGTTTCCACTGTTTTGGCACTGCAAGACCTCTTCAAACCTGACATGGTGACTAAATTATAATCTAACAAAAAGGAGGTCTCATAATCCTCTAGGTGGTCCTCTGCTTCTGAGGCCTGTGTTTCAGTCCACTACCGCAGTAGGGAAACATGTGGGATATTTCTAAAAACTGCAGAATCTGGCCAACAAGTGTTGAGTTGCATTTCTCTGGTAAAACCTTCTGTTTTACAGAAAAAATTAAATAAAAAGGATTTTCTGACAAAAAAATGAAATTTGTAAATTTCACCTCTACTGTGCTTTAAATTCCTGTGAAACACCTAAAGGGTTAATGAACTTTATAAATGCTGTATTGCATACTTTGAGGGGTCTGGTTTCTAAAATGGGGTGTTTTATGGGGGTTTCTAATATATAGGCCCCTCAAAACCTTCAGAACTGAACTGTTACCTAAAACAGCTTTTTAAATGTTATTCAAAATATGAGAAATTGCTGGTTATGTTCTAAGCCTTGTAACGTCCCAGAAAAATAAAGAATGTTCAAAAAATGATGTCAACATATAGTAGGCATATGGGAAATGTGAACTAGTAACTATTTTGGGTGGTATAACCCTCTGTCTTACAAGCAAATGCATTTAAATTCAGAAAAATTTAATTTTTTGCAAATTTTCTGTAAATTTTGCTATTGTTCACATATAAACACTTAATATATCCACAGAATTTTACCACTAACATAAAGCCCAATGTCTCACGAGAAAACAATCTCAGAATCGCTTGGATAGGTTTAAGCATTCTGAAGTTATTACCACATAAAGTGAAATATGCCAGATTTGACAAATGGTCTCTGAGCCTTAAGGCCCTAACTAGGCAGCGTCCAACTGTGAATGTTGGGAACTAATCTGATTATCCAGGAAAGCGTATTTCAGAGAACTGGCGCAGCACTTTGTGGGTGAGAGTGATAATTATAAATAATTATAAATTGTATTCTAATGTGAATGGGCACCCTGGCATCGGGTTAGATGCATTGGTATAGCAGTTGGTAAGAAATATGAGACTGACTGCTGCATTCAGGATAGATTAGAGAGCGGAGAGTATAGTGAGGGAAAGACCGATTAGTAATGAGTTACAGTAGTCAATACAAGAGTGAATCAGAGCAACAATGTGAGTTTTTGCAGTTTCTACAGTAATGGCCAGTGTAAACAGGGTAGCGATCAGCAGATAAATGAGCAAACGCTCGATCATCTGCTGGTCGTATTGTTTTAAAAAAGTGAAATATTATCGTTGTCAGCAGCACATCTCCCTGTGTAAACAGGGAGATGCGCTGCCGACGTGATAATGATGTATGGGGGAAGAGTGATCGGAGTAACGACAGCTCGTCCCCATCCATAGCTCCGTGTGACAGGAGCAAACGAGCGCCGGCCGTTCATCGGCCTGTGTAAAAGGGCCTTAATAAAAGGGTGGATTCTGGAGATATTTTTTTTCATAGTGCAGGTAGCATGTACGGGCAAGTGATTGAATATAAGGAGTAAAGGAAAAATCAATGTCGAACATTAAACCAAGACAGCGGGCGTGTTGCCTAGAAGTTATGGTAGTACCAAACACATCAGGTTTAGGAAGGTTAGTAAATACAAGCTCAGTGTTTGAAAGATTCAGTTTTAGAGAGAGGACTTAATGTTAGAGGCAGCGGACAGACACTCACTGGTGTTTTGTATTAGCTCGGGGGTGATATCATGGGAAGAGGTATATAATTGGGTGTCTTCAACATAGATATGGTACTGGAAGCCAAATCTACTGATAGTCACTAGGGGCTGTGTCACGGCTATGGGGAATGTGAACCCACTGGGCCACTTCACCATAGTGGAGTAGTAGCTGGTCAAACAAAATGTCAATGACCGTCACTATGGAGAAAGTACCTGGGTTGCTGGCTTGTGCCGGATAATCAGAAGAAAGCTGGTGTGGACTATTGGGAGCTGGCTTGTGCCTGACTATCGGAACTTATATCGGATACTGGACTTGAACACAGAAGTCGTCTCGAAGATTGGACTTGAACACAGAAGTCATCTCGAACATTGGACTTGGCAAGGACACCGGACACAGATGGTGAAGTCGTCTCAGACACTTGACTTGAACACAGAAGTCGTCTCGGACGATGGACTTGAACACAGAAGTTGCCTTGGACAATAGACTTGATACGATCACTGGACTCAGATACGGGATACAGGATACAGCTAGGGAACCATTTGCATGACAAACACTGAGAAGACACAACATTGCTCAGGCACTGAGGAAAGGGGCAGGGTTCCTTTTAAAGGCCAGGTTGCTAAGGGATAGATGGAGGATAATTTTACTGGTGCGCATGCTGGCCCTTTAAAGTTTGGCACAATGTTTATTTTTATTTTTTGGGGATGGGATAATAAAAAAAACGGTTGCAATATGGTAAGATAAACAAGGACGCTTCATACGAGTGTACCTGTAGTGGGATCTTTATTAGGGGGACGTATTTTTCATGTTTGTTTCCTGCTGTATGTTACTGTGGGGGGGGGGGATATCCCAATGGAACTCACTAGAATTAAAATATAAAGGGGATGATGATAATATATAGAGAAAAGCAAAAGTCTAGATAAATGGGTGGACAATTTTTTAAGGGTGAGTTTAGAGGTCTGAATGGATCCTTATTATGGGAAAAGGGTTTATTTTGATAGTTTAAAAAGTATTGGCTTGGTTCGGTGACAAGTGTCCCATTCCCATATCCCCTTTATAGAATAAAAAAGTATAGGAAGGAAATTGGTGTTAAATATTCCTTAAGTAAATGGATATATTATATGTTGTATTGAAATGTATGCTTACTGATTTGTATTTTTACTAATATCATTATAATAAGGAAAAACTTTAATATTAAAAAAAAAGGCTTGGCACGAGCGCGCGCACCCTATAGGACTGCCGGGGAGAGAAAATAGAGAGCACAGCATGCCAGCGTCCCTAAGAAGGGGGACGACGGTGAAGGGACACAGTCCTGCGGTCGCAGCTGTGGGCACTACAGGCTGTATATAGAGAAATGAGAAAACGACCTAGGACTGATCCCTGACTAAGCTCAACAGCGAGGGGTAGAGGAGAAGTAAAGCCAGCAAATGATACACTGAACGAGCAGTCCGAGAGCTAGTAAGAAAACCAAGAGAGGGCAGTATCCTTAAGGCCAATAGTGCGGGGCATATTGAGTAAAAGTTTGTGGTCTACAGTGTCAAACACGGCAGAGAGATCCAGAAGGATCAATAGAAAAAAGTTTCTGTTAGATTTAGCCGTCGCAAGATCATTTAAGGCTTTAGTAAGGGCAGTTTCTGTGGAGTGCGTAACTACTTGTAAGGATTGTAAGGGGTCAAGAATAGATCAAGCAGAGAGATAGAGGATTAGGCAAGAGTAGGCCAAGCGTTCCAGGAGTTTAGAGATGAATGGGAAATTAGAGACAGGTCGGTAGTTAGCTTCGGAAGGCGGAGAGATGTTTTTTTTTCAGTAATGGGGTTATAACAGCATGTTTAAAAGAGGAGGGAAAGATCCCAGAAGAAAGAGAGAGGTTAAATATTTTAGTTAGGTGACTAGTGATAGCTGGGGAGAGGGACTGGACAAAGTGTGTTGGAATGGGATTAGTAATTCAGAAAGCAGGACGACAAGAGAGGAGCCACCACTGTACCCTAAAAAGTTTTTAAAACTTTCTACAGTGCTATTGCGATGTATGCTTTATACAGTAAGTAAAATAAATGCAAATACTATTAGGAATACATTCTTCTTCTTCTTATTATTATTATTTTTATTAATAATAACCCCTTACCGATATTTGATGTAACTAAGTCATAGTCATTCATAGGTGAGGAAAAGTTGGCACCACTGGAAATTTACTTGGCAGCAACAAATGGATGTGTAGCAGGTTGGATCAGGTGTTCGTTTGACTATTTAGGGAGGTGCTCAGCAATGAAAGAAGCAGCTATAACAAATGTAGCAGTAAGAAAGTGAAAAGCGGCACTTGCCCATCTAGTAGAAAATTCTTTCTTTATTGTGGCATACAAAAAGTAAAATGTGCTTCACAGGGAAGACAAAGCAGACAGCATGGTAGCTTACAGACTGTTTCACGCTAACTAGCTCTTCTGTACGTCATAGTCAGTAGATGGGAAATATGGAGCGGGTTCACGGCCTGAGCCTGCTCCATACGCCACTTAACCCCTTCCCGCCGGATCACGTATATAAACGTCATTAAAATCGGTGGCTTACCGCCTTTTCACGTAAATGTACGTCATGGAGATGATGCTGGCTCAGGAGCTGAGCCAGCGACATCACCACCGGGTGACAGCTGTATGTTACAGCTGGCACCCTGAGGTATCGGCCAGGACCGGAGCTAGCCTCCGATCCGACCGATTAACCCCTCACATGCTGCGTTCAATAGAGATCGCAGCATGTGAGGAGTTTATAGCCACCGGCACCCCAGCAATGTGATCGCTGGGTTGCCGGTGGCTGCAAAGCGATTGGAGGGCTAATGCTTACCTCCCGATCAGCCTGTAACGGAATCCTCCTATGCCCCGTCGTCGGCGGGGTCCAGGAGGCTTCCGGTAACATCGGCAAGATGGCGCCGGCTCAGCTTCCGGCTCAGAAGCTGAGCCGGCGTCATCAGCAGTGGGTGTCCGCTGTATGTTACAGTGGACACCCCGATCTATCGCCAGGAACCGGAGCTAGCTCCGATTCCTGACATTAACCCCTTCGATGCAGCGATCCATTGTGATCGCTGCATCCTAGAGGTTTGTAGAAAATCGGCAGCCTTGCCATGCGATGGCAAGGCTGGCGACTGCTACCATGGCAACAGGAGCCCTAACAATGGACTCCTGTCTGCCATTACGTAAGCTGATTTGGCCCCGCCCAGAGGCGGAGCCTGATCGGCTTGCTGTCAGTGAACAACTGACAGTTCCAATACATTGCACTACATAGGTAGTGCAATGTATTAGAACATCAAACAAACAGTTGGACATTCAAGTCCCCTAGTGGGACTAAAGAAAAGTGTAAAAAAAAGTGTAAAAAAAGTAAAAATAAAAGTTGGAAAACATACAATAAAAGTTTCAAATAATAACACAAAACACAATCGCCCTTTTTCCCTTATCAAGTCATTTATTATTGAAAAAAATAATAAAGCCATACATATTTGGTATAGCAGCGACCGTAACGACCTGAACTATAAAAATATTATGTTATTTATTCCGCACAGTGAACGCCGTAAAAAAAAACAACTCAAAAACACTGCCATAATTACTGTTTTTTTGGTCACTGTCTTCCAAAAATTGAAATAAAAAGTGATCAAAAAGTAGCATGTATCCAAAAATGGTACCGATAAAATCTATACCTCGTCTCGCAAAAAAACAAGCCCTCACACAGCTCCATCGATGAAAAAATGTAAAAGTTATGGCTCTCACAACTTGGCGACAGAAAAAATACATTCTCTTTCCAAAAGTAATTTTATTGTGCAAAAAGTTATAAAAAAGTTCTAGAAATTTGGTATCGCCGGAATCGTACTGACCCGCAGAATAAAGGTAACATGTAGTTTATAACGTACGGTGAACGGTGTATATAAAAAAAAAAGTGGCACAAGCTGGTCATGACATATTTGACACTGAATTGGCATATCTAGGGAAACATTTTAATTTGTACCTTCCGCAGCACAATCATTTATGGAAAAGACACGTGGGGTGAAAATGCTCACTACACCTCTTAATAAATGCCTTGAGGGGTGCAGTTTCCAAAATGGGGTCACTTCTCAGGGGTTTCTTTTATTATTTCACATCAAAGCCTCTGCAATTGTGAACCAATACTTTATAAGTCGCCAAATTAGGCCTCAATTTTACATGGTACTCTTTCACTCCTGAGCCGTCGAATGTCCAGGCAAAAGATTAGGGCCACATGTAGGGTGATTCTAAAACAGGGAAACACCGCATAATAATTGAGAGCTGTCTTGTTATGGTGGCACAAGCCGGCCACCACATATTGGCGTATCTAAGGAAAAATTCCCATTTTCATTCTCCCACATCGTGTGCACACGAATTTCTGCAAAACACCTGTGGGGTTAACATGCTCACTACACCCTTAGGTGAATACCTTGAGGGTGTTGTTTCCAAAATGGGGTCACTTCTGGGGGGGGATCCACTGTTTTGGTCCCACAGGGACTTTGCAAATGCAACATAGCGACCAGAAACCAAATGCAGCAAAATCTGTACACCAAAAGCAAATGGCGCTCCTTCCCTTCTGAGCCCTGCCGTGTGCCCAAACAGCAGTTTATGACCACGTGTGGGGTATTGCCGTACTCCAGAGAAGTTGCTTTACAAGCGTTGTGGTTCTTTTTTTCCTTTATTTGTTGAGAAAATTAAAAATTTGGAGCTAAAGCTACGTCTTATTGAAGAAAAATGATTTTTTTTATTTTCACTGCTCAATTCTAATAAAATCTATGAAACACCTGTGGGGGCAAAATGCTCACTACACCCCTAGATGGATTCCTCAAGGGGTGTAGTTTTCTCAATGGAGTCACTTTTTTGGCGTTTTCACTGTTTTGGTACCTCAGGGGCTTTGCAAATGCGACATGGCCTGCGCAAACCATTCCTGCTAAATTTGAGCTCCAAAAGCCAAATGGCGCTCTTTCCCTTCTAAGCTCCGCCGTGTGTCCAAACATCCGTTTATAACCACATGTGGGGTATTGTTTTACTCGGGAGAAATTGCTTTACAAATGTTGTGGTGCTTTTTTTCCTTTAGTCCTCGTGGAAATTAGAACAAATTAGCTAAACCTACATAATCTTTGAAAGAATGACGATTTTTATTTTCACGGCCTACTTCCAATAATTTCTGCAAAAAACCTGCGGGGTCAAAATTCTCACTATACCCCTAGATAATTTCCTCAAGGGGTGTAGTTTCCAAAATGGGGTAACTTTTGGTGGATTTCCACTGTTTTGGCACCGAAAGAGCCCTTGAAACCTGACATGGTGCCTAAAATATTTTCTAATAAAAAGGAGGCCCAAAATCCACTGGGTGCTCCTTTGCTTCTGAGGCCGGTGTTTCAGTCCATTACCACACTAGGGCCACATGTGGGATATTTCTAAAAACTGCAGAATCTGGGCAATAAATATTGAGTTGCGTTTCTCTGGTAAAAACTTCTGTGTTACAAAAAAATAGAATAAAAATGAATTTCTGCAAAAAAAAATGAAATTTTAAAATTTCACCTCTACGTTGCTTTAATTCCTGTGAAACGTTTAAAGGGTTAAGAAACTTTCTAAATGCTGTTTTGAATACTTTGAGGGGTGAAGATTTTAAAATGGGGTGACTTTTTGGCGGTTTCTAATATATAAGGCCCTAAAAGCCGCTTCACAACTGAACTGGCCCCTGTAAAAATAGCCTTTTGAAATTTTCTTGAAAATGTGAGAAATTGCTGCTAAAGTTCTAAGCCTTGTAACGTCCTAGAAAAATAAAAGTATGTTCAAAAAACGATGCCAATCTAAAGTAGACATATGGGGGATGTTAATTAGCAACAATTTTGTGTGGTATAACTGCCTGTCTTACAAGCAGATACATTTACATTTAGAAAAATGCTAATTTTTGCAATTTTTTACCAAATTTTGGTGTTTTTCACTGGTAAATATTGAATTTATCGACCAAATTTTTCCACTATCATAAAGTCCAATGTGTCACGAGAAAACAATCTCAGAATCGCTTTGATAGGTAAAAGCGTTCCGGAGTTATTACCACATAAAGTGAAATATGTCAGATTTGAAAAAATGGGTCTGGTCCTGTAGGCCAAAATGAGCTTGGTCCTGAAGGGGTTAAGATTACTTTAGATTCTGGCCATTTAGCTGCTTAAATACCTCAATCCATAGTGACCACAGTAACTAAGCCGATGGACAGTAAAGATTACAATATACTGCAATATATAGGTATTGTAGTGTATTGTACGAGCGGTCAAACAGCGATCCCTTGTTCATGTCCCCTAAGGCAAAAATAAAAAAAAATGTAAATGAAGTTTTAACAAAAGTAATATAAATGTTAAAAAAAATCTATTCCCCCAAAGTAACGTAAAAAATCAAAAAATAAACATGGTTGATATTGCCGCATCCGTAAATTACCAAACTATTCTAATATAAGGTTATTTAACCCACAGGGGAGTGCTGTAAAAAAACAAATGTCAGAATCACCTTAGCTCCCCACAAAAATTTTGTAATAAAATCTGCTAAAAAATTTGTATGTACACCACAATAGTATTATTAAAAACTACAGCTTGACCCGCAAAAACAAGCCCTTACAAGACTTCATGGATGGAAAAAGAAAAAAGTTACGGCTCTCAGGATATGGCGACAGAAATTTTTTTGTTTAACAAATGTTTTTTCTTTGAAAAAGTAGTAAATCATAAAACAACTATATTTGGTACCGCCATAATCGTATTGACCGGCAGAATAAAGATAGCATGTACTTTTTATACTGAACGCTGTAAAAACAAAACCCAAAAAGCAATGGAGGAATCGCTGTTTTTTTCTATTCCACCTCACAAAGTATTTGCATTATATGGTACAATAAATGATGCTGTTAAAACTATAACTCATCCTGCAAAAATCAAGCCCTTATAAATGGCTTGTTCCACAGAAAAATAAAAAAGTTGTGGCTATTGGTAGGCTTGGAGGAAAAAATGTAAATGAAATACCAAAAAAAATCACTTCAATGGGTTAAAGACGTCGTCCCATGAGGAAAACCCCTCTCCATACTTAGGGCATATGAACATCATAGAGGGGGGGGGGGGGGGGGGTCAAAGAAGCACCCCTTCTATAAATTACAGCAAAGAGACATAATTTATATGAATAGCCACCATGTAATACTACATTTCCCCAGCAGCGTCCAGTGCACGTAACATATCTTGATGGCCGTGGCTTCCCCGGGCAAAGTCTGCCACTTGCCGGGGCTCTAAGGAGCCTCCTATATTAAAAAGGTTGTCTGTGATGAGAGTATCCCTTCAATAATAGTAGGAGTAATTATTATTATATTGTTAACATCTTCCTAATATCAATACGGAGTAAGAATAACAAGGTATTACGACAATTGCAGGCAGAATGTAGTAGGAAGAAGAGCCTTCCCAGATGACCTTAGATATACACAAATAACATCCACACAATTTACCCAGTCACCGAATAATTAGAGATAGTAGTTTATACTACAAACAAGTGATTTCAATTGTAAGGCTATTAAAGGAGCTATGAAGACAAACAAAAAGGATCCCATATATAGGCAATTCCATTATTACCGCTCAGCAACATCTTAATCAACCTGTCATCATAGCTGGGACTGACATCAGAACCCACAGGAACTAATGCAATTAGAGTAAAGATTTCAAACCAAGAACAATTTACAGACTAGGTAATTAGGATTAAGGAGCAGGCTGGGTGGACCGAGCGGTCTGTACCTTGCATAAATCTCTATATCCTGACCATAAAATGGGAGGTAGTGACAGAGTAGATAAGAGTGCGGCTGTTCTGCCCAAGTGACAGGTGCTCCTCTCTCTGTTTTCTGTATCATTTCTTCCTCTGCTAGAATGAGCAATTGCAGAGTTGTGTTCATTTGGGGAACATTGCTACTTAACTGCAGTTCAAAGGATTTTATAGCAAGTGTGCGACAGATGCTTAAACATAAAATTATATGGTACTCATTGTGTATATTATTCGTAAACTAGATCTTATGTAAAACCTACTTTTACCTGCTTTCTCATTTTATAATAAATGCAGTATTTGGGTGGAAAAGGAATTTTCTGTATAAAATGTAATTGCCTTTCTAACTATGCAAAACTGGGAAATGGGTCTTTTTAATTTTGGCTTACAACTTGTATTAAAAAAGAACAGAAGACAGCATCACAAAATTATTTCTGCATCAATTTGACAGGATGCTCTCAATGATTCACAATTCTGAATGGGCAACCTACTCCATGCACCAGAGGCGTAGCTACAGGGTCGCAGCGGTCATAGATGCAACCAGGCCCCTAAGCCATGGGGACCCACAGGCCCCCCTCACCAAAAATAACGGTGACAGGGCTGCTAGTTACGTTAAGAGGAGAAACTTCATTAATTCACCGCTCTGCTGCCTGACACAGCGTGGCGTGCGGCAGTCTTCTCCTCTCAAAGTATATGCTCTGAGGCACGAAGAGCAGGAGACAGGGGAGTAGTCAGGCTCCCTACGATGCCACATGCCGCGCTGTATCAGGCAGCAGAGCGGTGAAGTAATGACGTTAGTCCTCTTGTTTAATTGGTGCAGTCAGTGCACAGCACTGCTGCACATATTTTTGGTACAAAGGGGGTGGGGGCTGCAAACCACACACTTCAAGGGGAATTTTCACTTTGGGGCACACATAGGGGACACTATTACTTTGTGGGGGCACAGAGGGGGATTACTACTTTTGGGCCACAAATGGGGCTTCATTTTTTTTGTGGGGGTACAAAAGGGGATTATTACTATATTGAGCATAAAGGGGTATTATAGCTGTGAGGAGGCACAAAGGAGGGCACTGTTACTGTCGGGCCCAAAGTAAGCATTATTATATTGTGGTATGCACAATTGGGGAATTATTATGATATGGAGCACATTTGCTTTGTGGGGTACAAAAGGGGCACTAGTACTGTGTGGGGAACAAAGGGGGCACTATTATTGTGTAGAAGCACTCAGAGGGGAATTTAGTGTAGCAGCAGGATATGGAGTTTGTGTGCAGAGTCGAGTTGTGGCTGGAAGAAGTCGATATGGCGGTCTAAGCCCAGATAGAGAAGAAAATGGAAAATGTATCACTACAATCAGAGAAGACGTCTCCTGTGAGACACTGTGTACTGTATTCACATTTCATTTGTCTTATAGCTATGCTGTCTCTGATATCGTTTTTGGGGGTGGGGGTACGGGGCAAAACATATGTCTTGGGGCTTGTGCTCCTAATTTTTTAAAACCCCAGCATTGTGCCTGGCTTCTTTTGCTGCACCGATGGGTCACTTAAGAACCCCAGCTATGTAGTTGAAAGTTGCAGGCAGCTGCGATGGGAAGTTGCACGAGGGGGCCCAAGCTTAACTTTTGAACCAGAGGCCCATGAGCTTTTAGCTACGCCCCTGCCATGCACTGACTTTAAGCTAGCCATGAACATGAGATATCTGTTGGCAAATGCTCGAAACAGCTATCTCTAATGACTCCACCAAAAACATGCATGTTTATTTCAATGGGCAGAGAGGAATAAGCTGGTGTCAAACCCCTCTAGCAGCAGATTATCACCAGAAATCCAACATCCTGATCCTTCTTTTCCCTGCCACCTGCCATCAGGGGACAATTTTCGCTTTCAGTTGACCTTAATCTAATGACCAACGATTAGCTTTATCATCCAGAATAATTAAATTGTACTCTTTCAACATGATAGCATGAAATTCTATATCTTAGCATGAAAATCTATATCTTTGCCTATATATATATATATACTATATATATATATATATATATATATATATATATATATATATATTTATTTATTTCACTATCAACTAGTACCAAATGCCACATAAAGCATAGTCCCCAGTTTTGAATGACTACTAGTAGGGGCATAACTAGGAAAGACTGGACCCCACAGCAAACGTTTGACAAGGGCCCCCCTCCCCTGGGTGCCACACACAGACCGTCCTTGTAGATAGTAGCCCCTGTAGATTGTGCCATACAGCCCCCCTGTAGATTGTGCCATACAGCTCCACTGTAGATTCTGCCATACAGACCGCTTGTAGATTCTGCCATACAGTCCCTCTGTACACAGTGCTATACAGCTCCCCTGTAGATGGTGTCACACCCCCCTTGTAGATGTTGCCACCCTTCCCCCTGTAGATAGTGCCCCCTCTCCCTTGTAGACAGTGCAATAAAGCCCCCTTGTAGGTAGTGCCCCCACCTTCCCCTTGTAGATATTGCTCCCCACCTCCCCCTTGTAGATAGTGCCATACAGCCCCCCTGTAGATAGTGCCCCCCACTCCCTTTATAGATAGCGCCCTCCACCTCCCCCTTGTAGATAGTACCATACAGCCCCCCTGTAGATAGTGCCCCCCACTCCCTTTATAGATAGCGCCCTCCACCTCCCCCTTGTAGATAGTACCATACAGCCCCCCGGTAGATAGTGTCCCCCATCCTCCTTATAGATAGCGCCCCCACCCCCCTTATATATAGCGTCCCCACCTCCCCTTGTAGATAGTGCCATACAGCCCCCCTGTAGATGTGAACAAATCTTATCCACACACAGCGGAAAAAACGCTCAGAAATTGACATGCGTTTTTTTTAATCCGCAGCATGTCAATTGTATTTGCGTAAATGATGCTTATTTGTTGCAGGATTTCCCCATTGAATTCAATGGGGAAGTAAAACTCGCAAATAGCAGATGTTGCAGGTTTTTTGCGATTCCGCTGCAAAAAATGTGACTCCGAAAAAATAAAATCTTATACTTATTCAGAAGTCTGTGTTTCTTCATCCAGGCCGGCATCCAAGGATAACGTTTCATCCCATGTGACAGCTGCAGCCATGCACAGGCTACAGTGGTCAAATGGGATGAAACGTCATCCCAGGGCTGCAGAGTGTCAGGACGTCGGAGGGATGCGTCGCCAAGGTAAGTATAAAAATGTTTTGTTCTCTGCAGTTTCCAATTTGGTGCGTTTTTTCAGACGGAATTCCCCGCGGCACACTGGGCGGATAAGCTGTGTGCTTTTACGCATCGTATTGACCCTGTGTGAAGATACCCTTAAAGTTGCAGAACATATAATAACATCATATTGGGTGTCAGTTATAGGAATTGAGAGCCAAGAGCTTTCAGTAGTATTAAAATCTTTAGATGTTCCTTCTGTTGCTCAAATAAAGATTCCTACTATGGATCATTTATTTTCCCCTCACTTCCAGGGTTATACCTTATTTTTACCAATCCTTTCCTATCCTTAACCTGTATTTCCCAAACAAATGTACGCCGTCTATGCTATCATATTTTCTATTATTGTTTGTTAACATAGATAAACTTCAAATATACTTACCTTTAAAATTTTGCTCCATTCCCCTCTTGCCGGGTTACTTCTTGGCCATGATGATGTGTTTGGCAACGCAAGATGTGACGTTACCATGAAAAAAGTTTTGTCCATAGTTTTGACTTCTTTTTATCCATAGTTAGCACACTATGCCTTTTTGCACATTATCCCTATACAGGCATTCCTGCTCTATCTATTGATCCATTAATTGTTTAACCCTATACAGGCATTCCTGCTCTATCTAGTGATCCATTCATTTATTTGTGTGCAATATTTAATTACTGGTGATCTATGATAAATTGTGGCAAAATAAAAATGTTTGGTATTGTATACTTGGTAGTTTTATCTTGAAATATAGATTTGAATTTTTAAATACATATTTTTTAACTATTGCCGGCAATATTATGAAAACTATTATTTTTAATTAAATTGTAATCTTTTATTATCCTTCATAGTCATTACTTTGTGTACCAATAAAAATTATTCTGAAAAGAAAAAAATATATTTCCATGTCATGTGTGGGTGTTGCGTTGTCTAATCTGTTTGTAGAAATGATCCCTGCACAGTAAAATAGAAGACTTGTAGTAAGTAAAGGACCACAATGTCCTGTAGTGAAGGGGTTAAATGTAAATCTTAGCTTAAACATGACCGTCATCCCGTAGAGGCCTTACGCAATGAACCAATCAGAATAATTCTATTAAATTGTCTAAAGTTTTAGAAGACAATTGATAAAGTTTTTAATTTATTAAGATATTTGTCAAGGTAATCTGCTACCATTTTTAGTTTACCTTTCCTCCTTTCCTTCTTTAGACTATGGTGCATTTACTCTGGCTTAATTATGGGGATAGACATGTTTGCCATTAATCGAAATTGAGACCGTAGCAATGACATTGAAAGTTTAAAGGTCATCCTTGGCATTTTTTTGGTCCCTCTCTCCATCAAGTGTGGAAGAATGGAGCAAAAGCTAAATAGTTTGTTTAGGTACAGACTGATTAAAAAAGCACCTATCAACAGACAGGTATTTTGCTTTATTTTGCATTTTGAAATGGATAGGAGAACTGGCCTTCGATAAAGCCAATCGCAAGCAATTTCCCTGCTGAAAGGTGGCCTACCTGAAGGAACGAGGCCACCGCCAGCTGCATGTCAGGTCTGTCAAACTTGGCCAGGTCTGTCAATTAAGAGAACACAGAGCAATCTGTGAGCGCTGAAAGGGATCTCTTTACAGGCCCCTGGAGCCAAGACACAGCCCATTGTTTGTTCTGCATGTCTCACATAGTTTCAGGGTCCTGATAAGTAGGCACACTATGAAAACCTGTATTATATGCGGCCTAAGTGATACCTCTCTGAGCAAAAGGCAGAGTGAGGTGGAAGGAGTCTGTGAAGAGGTAATATTGCACCTTCACTTAGTGGGAGATGGGGCAATGAAAGACACAGGTATGGTGGTCCCAAATCTCATTCAGAAGCTCTTGTTGACTGATGACTCCTTTTTATTTTTCCCCAGTCCTTTTGCAAATTGATGGGCTGCACGATAGTAAATTGCTGCCTTTGGAAAAAAAATTAAATCAGATTAAGTGCTTTTCTAAATTAGACAAAGCTTTAAAACTATATTTAGGAGCAATGAAAAGGAATTTGAACACACCCAGAAGGAAAATGATGCTTGAAAAATAAAAATTAACTCCTAGTATTCTGTGATCAAAATAGTTATAATCAAAACACATCATTTTTTTTAACTAAAAAGAGTAGAAAAGAAATAGTAAATATACTATTGTGCATTTAATTGTTTTCATGGTAAGAATATCCCTATAAATGCACTGTGTGGAATACATGGTGCACCTAGTAGGCAAATCCATTCCCATTAGTATAATTTGAGGGCCAATCTCCAGCACATCTGAAAACATGGAAAAATGAGGATTCCTACTAAGTTGTCCATTAAATGGGTATTCTGGTTTCAGCAAATAAAGGTTATTCTTTGTATAATAAAAAGTTATACTATTTCACTGTATCAATTTCTTAACGGTTTTCAAGATATCTGCTTGCTGTCATTTAATAGGAAGCTTCATCGTTTACTTCCAGGAGATAAAATCTTCCCTGGTCACATAATGGACACACGGGTGCACGACTTGTTACAATTACAGTAGTTATTAGAGCTGTGTCTTGTAACGATCTCAGCACTGGTGTGTCCATCACATAGACAGAACAGATTTTTATCCCCTGGAAGCAAATAATGAGGGTTTCTATTGAATGACAGCAAGCAGAGATCTAAAGAATCATGAGGAATTGATACAGAAAGTATAATGGAAAATTGAATAACTTTTCATTATACAAAAACTAACCTTAATAATAATCTTTATTTATATAGCGCCAGCATATATATTATTATTAAACTTTATTTGCTGAAACCGGACAACCCCTTTAAGCTCCTTTTTAGTTAAAGAGGACCTGTCACTAGGTCATATGACCTGGTTATCTGACCTGAATATTTCTGTCTATCTGATTCCAGCACTGTTTTTTTTTTTCCTGGACCCCCCATTTCACAGATATGGCCCACATTGTGTTGGCTCCCTCTATGCTAATTTACTGTAGTTTGCTAAGAGGGTGTAAACTACCCTCAACTACCCTTTGTGCTGATTGGTTAGCATCAGATGCAGGGAAGCTAGCTCCACCCCTTTGCCTAACTACAGCAAATTAGCATATAAGGAGCCAACACAACAGTGGGCCATATCTCTGGAATGGGGGGGGGGGGGGGTCCAGGAAAAACATAACCAATTCAACTTATATGACCTAGTGAAAGGTCCTCTTTAAATGTCTAAACTGAGAGCATCATACCATGTATGGTGGAACCATAAGCAGCAATGCAGGATCGAATTTTGAAAGGGGGAAATAGAGGTAACGCTGCCATAATGCTGCTCAAGTCATAGGCTGTTAAATGGCTATATAATACCACCTTCCAATGTACCATACAGTCTACACATGATATTCCCATATAGCACCTAGATAATGATGCCACAGAGCACAAAACTGTTCTGCTATACAGTGCCCAAATATATCATATAGTTCAATATACTAAAGATGATTGTTTTAACCACATTTTTGTATGTTCTGGAACACATGGATGTGATAGTGCCTAAACGCTTTTTCAAAATAGTGAACTCGCTGTTTGCGCCGCTTGTGTGTGTGGGGGGGAGATCTAAACTTAAACTTTCTACTCTTCAGAGGCCTAAGGATGAGGCAGGGGCTGCATTGCCGGATGTATTTTTATATTATTTGGCGGGTCAGCTCTGGTATCTGGTATCTTGGGTCTCCCCCCCTGACGACTAATGCTGAGTGTCATTTGGCTCGTGTCCTGGGATTGAAAATCTTATGGCCGGTGCTGGAGCCACATGACTTTAAACACCATTCTCTGTTACCCTTGCATAGGTTGGCCAGACGTGTCTGGCAACAAGCTAAAGATCTACTGGAACTTACTGGAGGGGGTGATGGCGGAGAGTCCAATGTGGGAAAATCCGAGCTTTTCCCATCTTTTTGGCTTATTGGGGAAGAATTATTGGATCTCTAGAGATGTACATACTCTATCACAAATGCTTACAGTATATAACTCTGTCATGTCGGTGAGTGAGATTCGAGCGGCTTTTAATATATCACCGGGGGATGAGATATACTGTATACAGCTTCACCATGCTCTGACCGCGCAATTTCCGCCGAACTCTACCATCTTCTCTAGCTATGACTTGGTGGCACGGTTGGGTACCCACTCTGAGTGGATTTGTATCTCAGATTTACTCCTCTTTATTGGACGCTAAACTGCGACTTGAACCCTTAGCGATTGAGGATAGATGGCGGGAAATCTTTCCACAACTCACCGATGAGGATTGGAGGGAGGCTCAGAGGTCCCACTTGCTGGTTTCGCCTGCTGCTAATAATAAACTGGTACAACTATTTATCATACATCAAAGTTATTTAACGCCCATAAGATTACACCGTATGGGACGGATGACATCCTCACAATGCCATAGATGTGGGGAGGATAGGGCTGATTTTCTACATTTGATGTGGGGGTGTCGGTGGATTCTCAGCTTTTGGGAGGAGGTAGTCGTATTATTAACGGCAGTAATGGGGAGGGAGGTACCTCGCAGGCCGGAGGTGTGTTTGCTGGGACTGATTTCCGAGGAGCAGTGGTCGGTACATGAGAGGATCTTTCTTAGGGAGTCACTCTTTATGGCAAGGAAGGCGGTGGCTATACGTTGGATGGCGGATAGGAAACCAACAGTGGCACAGTGGCATAAACTGATTAATGACATTCTTCCGTTTGAAAAAGTGGTGTATAAACATCGTGGACGGCCGGCTAAATTTGACCTGATTTGGGGTGGTTGGTGCTCATCGAATCTCACTCACTGTACGGTCCAAGGTTTAACTGATGCTTTGACGCTAGCTGGGGGTGGGAATGGGTAAATGGATAGCACGTATCCATGTGTTCTTGTGTATGAGGTGTTTGGTTCCTATCTGAGAGCTATTTGGAATGCTGGCATCTATATCTTTTATTCAACTACACAATTAATAATATTGTTCTGGTTTATTTTGTATTGCGATTAAGTGGTCTGCGTACCACTGACAGGCCAAGTGTGATCATGTATGTTCGATTGTTATCAATTCTTACTGTATTTGGACTGCTGGATGTATACTGTTATCCTGATGTATATGAACGTTTGTCGTTTGTCAGTTTATTTTCAATAAAACGAGTTTAAAAAAAAAGTATATATCATATAGTAAATAGTGCCATGAAGAAAACCACTGCAGGCGGAGTTTGGTGGCGACATTAAGGGCACGGCCAGACGTGGCGGAATTCCTCCGCAACTGTCCGCATCAATGCCGCACAGAATCTGCGTTGCAGATTCTGCTGCGGATCTGCACAAAATGTGCAGTAAATTGATGCGGACTAGCTGCTGCGGACTGCGGGAAAAGTACTTCCCTTCTCCCTATCAGTGCAGGATAGAGAGAAGGGACAGCACTTTCCCTAGTGAAAGTAAACGATTTTCATACTTACCGGCCGTTGTCTTGGTGACGCGTCCCTCTTTCGGCATCCAGCCCGACCTCCCTGGATGACGCGCCAGTCCGTGTGACCGCTGCAGCCTGTGCTTGGCCTGTGATTGGCTGCAGCCGTCACTTAGAGTGAAACGTCATCCTGGGAGGCCGGACTGGAGACAGACGCAGGGAGTTCTCGGTAAGTATGAACTTATCTATTTTTTTACAGATACATGTATATTGAGATCGGTAGTCACTGTCCCGGGTGCAGAAACAGTTACTGCCGATCGCTTAACTCTTTCAGCACCCTGGACAGTGACTATTTACAGACGTCTCCTAGCAACGCTCCCGTCATTACGGGAGCCCCATTGACTTCCTCAGTCTGGCTGTAGACCTAGAAATACATAGGTCCAGCCAGAATGAAGAAATGTCATGGTAGTAAAACGAATACGCTCCGCAGCACACATAAGATCTGCGGACTTCATTGCGGAATTTTGACTCTCCATTGAAGTCAATGGAGAAATTCCGCCATGAGTCCGCCACTGCTCCGCAACAGACAGAGCATGCTGCGGACACCAAATTCCGCTACGCAGCCTATGCTCCGCAGTGGAATTTTACGCCTAGTCTAAACGAACACTGCTAAATTAAAGTGTAAGTCAATGGACAAACGGCACCGCTGCAGATTAACGCTGCGGAGTGTCCGCAGCGGAATTTCAGTGAAATTCCGCCACGTGTGAACCCGCCCTAATAGTGGAGTCTCCATTTAAACTTCATATCATCTGGTCTTTTTGAAAAGCAGACAAAAGGTTGGAATTTAACATTCAATTATAAAATTATTCGTTTAGTTAACATTAATGAGAACGGATGTAAAAGTTCATATTTATTAATACTATATCGGATACAATTTAGTTCATAAGGAGCTCGCTTGAGAGAAGGTCTCCAAGTCAATAATTACAACTGCTTTTAGACTTGGAAGAATCAAGATACTTTGATTTCATTTATGACTAACCTGATGAAGTTCACAAAAAAACGTTATGTTCCCGTGACAAATTTTATACCACATTCCTTGACAAAGTGAAAATGTGTTTAGTTCCATCTTGATGCACGAAGTTATGTAAGCCATTAAATGTGTTAGGCCCCATGCACACGACCATGAAAAAACTCCGTAATTGTGGACCGCAATAGGTGTCCGTGCCGTAGAACCGTACCAGGAAATATGGAGCATGTCCTACTTTTTGGATTTTACGGGCCGTGCTCCCATACTTTGTATGGAAGCACGGCACAAAAATGCGGCGGGCGTGCATGAAGCTTAAGGCACCATGCACACGGCCGTATTTTTCATCAGTAATTACGGTCCATAATTACGGACCCATTCATTTATATTGGCCACGGACACCTTTCAGTATATTGCTGGAAAAATTATAGAACCTGTCCTGTTCTTGTCAGTAATTATGGCACGGACTATCCCATAGAAGTCTATGGGAGCTTCCGTAATTAAATATTCCGTAAACCGTCCATATTTACGGAAGCGTTGCTAGGCAACATGTTGATGACATCATTTGCAAACTCCCTCTTTTTTTATGGTTCCATACATACGGATCAAATATGGATGCATTAAGGATTGTATTTATGGACACCCTTCCCTAAATACTGAAGAATTACGGATGCCTACGGACAGTATTTACTGATAGATGACAATACGGTCGTGTGCTTGGAGCCTTAGAGACTCAGCACAGACATAATTTTTTTGACTGTCTCCATGCTTTATTGAGAAGAGTTCTCCTTTGCCTTTTTTAACCTATTAAGGGCACGAATCAGTGAGAAACGATATTTGCAGCGTACTCATTCCATTTTATAAAGCATGACATTTTATTAATCATGAAGTAATGCAACTGTTGAGGATAAAATGATCGGTTACACCTGTCTTAGACATGGTCAGAATTTTATTCCAGGTAAGGCTACAATGTGGGGTTACTGGACTGTTTCCAACAATCACAGACCAAAAAAATGGAAACAGTTCAACTTTACTGAACACAACTCAAAGTTCAGTGGCACACACAGTGTTATGGTTACTGTCTCCTTAAGAGGCACAATACGCTTTATGGTTACAATACTCAGATGAGGTACAATATCTTGGCAATTTCAGTAAACACAAGGTGGCTCAATTTCTTAACATTGCAGTATGACCTACCAATAAGAACACTGAACAAACAAGGAATCCTTTCTCTGCAGGTCTCTTTTCAGATCATGGAAGCCATACCCAGACATATTAATTTACAGTCTCTCTTAGACTCTCAACCTCCACTGTATCGCTGACGACAATCTCCCTTACTTTTTTAGCCCTCTCTCAAGGTTTCTGCTCTCTCTAGACAACAGACCGCTGCGCCACAAGTGTTCTTCCTTCGGCCACCGTTCTATGGGTCTCAAGGGTTCTGTACCAATCACGTCCAATAGGCAAACTCACTATGGGTTAACCAACCATTACTCTGGTCTGCTCCTCCTACAATCAGTCATCATGGGAATAAGGCAGCCTTAACACTAGGGCCCCGCCTTTCAAGGACTACTATTACACCCCCTCTCCCACTCACTACCCCACTCTGTCCAGTCTAATTCAGGACTGTTTTAACAGTCAACATCTCATGCCTGTAGGGCAACCAGTGCTTGCTGTAGATACATCGCCAGCCCTCCAAGACACAGATCCTTTGAGATATCCAGCAGTACCAATCTATAGCCTAGCCGGGTTTGAGCACAGTACTGCTCACCTGTTCCCACACTGGACAAACTACTCCCACAGCTCCAGCAGAATCCCCAGAGCTTTCCACTCTAGACTGATAGTACTCTTCAGTGACCCCTGCTTCAGTGGCAGCCTACACGGCACAACTATAGGCCTACTCCCTCCACCTATCAATTCTACCATGCCACAGACCCATAGTGACCACTTTGTTTGGTCACCATCCGTTCCGGGATACGCGCTCCAGGTTTTGCTTGACAAAGCAGACATACTGGTCTACGCTCAGGGACTCGCTCATCCTTGGCAGTCTACCCCTCTCCGGAAGGTCTGGAAAGACCTTCCGTCACATCTCCCCACCACTGATCCATCACTTTCAGTCTTCAGTCTCCCTAACTCTCCACAGAGGGACAAACCTGCTTCTGATGGTGACCAGATCCCTGTCTATTGCTGTTCAGACCTCCAACACACTGGTCCTCACAAGGTTGGCCCGCACTCTGCCCCGATGGTACCAAACCTTCACCTTGTATGGGCTCTCACTGTCCCATTTGACTATATGATGGCACAGCGCACCAGCATCACTACGCTCGATTCTCAACAGCACAGGCTCTTCCTGGGCCCAGCAAATATACATGTGTGTGTGTATGTATATATATGTATATATATATATATATATATATATATATATATATATACTATATGGACAAAATTATTGGGACACACCTCTTAATCATTGAATTCAGGTGTTTCATTCAGTTCCCATTGCCACAGGTGTTAAATCAAGCAATCTAGTCATGCAGTCGCCTTTATAAACATTTGTGAAAGAATGGGCCGTTCTAATAGAGCTCACTGAATTGGTACGTGGTACTGTAATATGATGCCACTGTTGCAACAAGTCAGTTCGTCAAATTTCTTCCCGCCTAGATATTCCACGCTCAACTGTGAGCAGATTTATTGCAAAGTGGAAGCGTTTAGAAGCCACAGCAACTCAGCCACGAAGTGGAGACCATGTAAAGTTACAGGGTGCTGAGGCGCATAGTGCAGAAAAATCGCCAACGCTCTGCTTGCTCAATAAATGTAGAGTTCCAAATCTCCTCTGGCATTAACAACAACACAAAAACTGTGCGCCGGAAGCTTCATGGCATGGGTTTCCATGGCCGAGCAGCCGCATGCAAGCCTTAAATCACCAAGCACAATGCCAAGCATCGGATGGAGTGGTGTAAACCACGCCGCTACTGGACTCTGGAGCAGTCGAAACCAGTTCTGTGGAGTGATGAAACACGCTTCTGTATATGGCAGTCTGATAGATGAGTCTGGGTTTGGCAATGCCAGGAAAATATTACCTGCCTGACTGCATTGTGCCAACTGCAAAGTTTGGTGAAGAGAATGCTATGGGGTTGTTTTTCAGGATTGGCCTAGGCCCCTTAGTTCCAGTCAGGGGAAATCTTGATGCTTCAGCATACCAAAACAATTTGGACAATTGTAGCTTCCATGTTTGGGTTCAGCCCTTTTCTATTCCAGCATGACTGTGCCCCAGCGTACAAAGAATTGTCCATAAAGACATGGTTGGGTGAGTGGTGTAGAAGAACTTAACTGGCCTGCACAGGTCCATGAGCTCAACCCCATTGAACACCTTTGGGATAAACTAGAATGGAGAGATTACAAGCCAAGTCCTCTCCAACATCATTGTCTGACATCAAAAATGCTCTTCTGCATGGATGAGCAAAAATTCCTGCAGATATACTTCAAAATCTTGTACAAAGCTTTCCCAGAGGAATGGAAGCTGTTTTAGCTGAAAGGGGGGGGGGGGGGGGCGACCAACTCCGTATTAATGCCTATGGATTCAGAATTGGGTGTCATCAAAGCTCCTGTAGCTATGATGCTTAGGTGTTCTAATACCTTTGTTCACATAGTGTTTGTGTTTGTGTGTATATATATATAAGAAGTAAAAAGCAGCACCGTTTCTCAATCCGTGTAAATAGGGTGCAATATTCCCGTTTGGACACCAGTGTCCCTAGATACTTAGTCAAAAAAATTCAAAAATACGAGACAGCACTCCACAGTTAGGGTATGTGCACACGATAAAGACCATTACGTCTGAAATTACACCCTGCATTCCAGACGGAATTGCTTGTACCCTGTACTTCTTTGCCGAGGCAGTAATTTTACGCGTCGTCTTTTGACAGCGACGCGTAATATTAAAGGTCGTCAGCACATTACGTCGGCAAACCCATTCAAATGAATGGGCAGATGTTTGCCGACGTATTGGAGCCGTATTTTCAGACGTAAATCGAGGCTTAAAACGCCTCGTTTACGTCTGAAAATAGGTCGTGTGAACCCAGCCTTAGTGAAAACTTGGATTTTTTCACAGCATGTGGTGAATAAATCCATATATATATATATATATATATATATATATATATATATATACACACACACACACACACACACACACACAGTCCATTTAAAGGAACAGGCAACCAAAATTATGACATAAGCAGTTCATAGTATGCAAATGGAGATTATACCGTTCACCCTTCCTACAAGGCACTTCCACTGATGTGCTCTTTTAATTATTGGAAGATACCTAAAGTGCTTATTTGCTTGAAAATCAAAAGTAAGCTGTGGTAATAACTTCTCATGTTATATTATTGTGTATTGTGTTCCTACCTGTGTCAGCCAGACATGCTACTGTCCTTTTCTTATTCCTGTAGCTGGATTGAGGGAGTTATTGCAGTCATTGTAGCAACTATACAACTATAATTTTGTCACAGGATCACCCAGTCTTCATGAAAATCTATAGCTCCTCCTCCACCCCTATTGCTCCTCCTGTTAGATTTAAAGAGGCTCTGTCACCAGATTCTCAAATCCCTATCTCCTATTGCATGTGATCGGCGCTGCAATGTAGATAACAGTAACGTTTTTTTTTTTTAAAAAACGTTCATTTTTGGCCAAGTTATGAGCTATTTTATATATATGCAAATGAGCTTTGAAATGGACAATTGGGCGTTTTTTTTTCGTTATGTCCAACTGGGCGTGTATTGTGTTTTTAACTGGGCGTGTTTACGTGTATGACGCTGACCAATCAGTGACCAGTCAGCGTCATACACTCCTCTCCATTCATTTACACAGCAGCGATGTGCAGCAACATACACAGAGATTAACGTTAATCAAGTGTCCTGATAATGAATACACATGACATCCAGCCTGGATGTCATGTGTATTCAGAATCCTGACACTTCTGACTCTCTTCTTTGAGATTTCCAGCAAGGGAAACAAAATCTCGTTTACCTCCGTAATCTCGCGAGATTACGCGTGGCTTGCTGGAATCTCACAGAAAAGATTCAGAAGTGTCAGGATTCTGAATACACATATCGTCCAGGCTGGAGGTCATGTGTATTCATTATCAGGACACTTGATTAACGTTAATCTCTGTGTATGTGGCTGCACATCGCTGCTGTGTAAATCAATGGAGAGGAGTGTAAGATGTTGACTGGTCACTGATTGGTCAGCGTCATACACGTAAACACGCTCAGTTAAAAACACAATATACGCGCAGTTGGACATAACGAAAAAAAAAAACGCCCAGTTGTACATTTCAAAGCTCATTTGCATATATATAAAATAGCTCATAACTTGGCCAAAAATGAACGTTTAAAAAAAAAACGTTACTGTTCTCTACATTGCAGCGCCGATCACATGCAATAGGAGATAGGGATTTGCGAATCTGGTGACAGAGCCTCTTTAAATCAATTTACTGCCATGTGTTTGAACTTCAGAATTAGGACAATATTTTTTTCTTACAATAAAACAGTGTGAAAAAGGACATCTCCAGACATCTTTTTTTATCTATCACTGTAGATCCACTTCAAGATTTTCAATTCATGCTTTGACAAACATAAATATGTTGTATTAGATTAAAAAATCATTGCAATTGTTTTGGAACAAGCTGTCCCATGATTGCTCAGATTTAAATTATACAGAATATTTTTTCCATTCTCTTATCCCTGTTGTCAGTCGTATAGGCAATATTCGGATCTTCCATAATACCAACAGTTGGTTAGTATCATAGGTCTCCTGTATGAGAATGTTCACGCTGGATTTAAAATGAGATTACAAGATGGTCCACTCAATTGACTTAATGGATTTTAAGAGACTAGATCCTATTAATGCAGTTGGTGCCCTAGGGTTTCCCTCCCAAGTGCAGACAGGCTAATCTGCCATGCAAATTAAATCCAGCCTCAAGATGCAGAGCCCTGGTTAATGTGATCCATTACATAGCTTACTTGTTTATATCTAATATTGTAACAGAAATAGGCTTACAAGCAGCAGGGCTGCTGAATAGAAAAGTAAATT
Source organism: Rhinoderma darwinii (assembly GCF_050947455.1). Lineage (NCBI taxonomy): Eukaryota > Metazoa > Chordata > Amphibia > Anura > Rhinodermatidae > Rhinoderma > Rhinoderma darwinii. The sequence continues at coordinate 58,612,640 of NC_134697.1, read as the reverse complement.
ACCAGGAAAATGAGGTTTTTGAGACTCTTCCCTCCTAATATTCTCTTCCGTTTACTAACCCCTTTAGAGTAAAGAAATGCAACATCCAGATAAATACGTATGAACAGTAAGCCTGGTTTTAACCATGAGGTCTAACTAAAAGAGCATACCCGAATATTCAGATGATATAACTGAAAAGCCTAGTCTGAGTACAGGTTGGGAGTCAACATTGATAATCGGTGGAAGATTGCTTTTTTTGAGTTTATAGTGTACATTTTTTCTTGGAAAGAAAGGAATGATTTGCAAGATTAGCCTCTTGATCTTGTTCCTGAAATTCATGCTCATTGTGCAATGAAATACAAATCTCTTCTACAGAAACACATTTATTTCTATGTTTGGGAAATAGTATTAACAGCATGTGTGCTGTGGAAGGTCTGAGGATTTTGGCACTTGCAGACATTGGGCTGGTAAGTTCAGACTGGCAAAATATTTTTTTTGAAAATTCCCCCTATATTAAAAATACTAATTGGATGACAGCGGTCACAATTACATATAACTAAAGGTTGTCACCTTGATTTCTGACTGGGAAATATACCGTTATCCAGGAACATCGTGGTTGGATTTCATCACTATAAATTTTTCTATACGGGACTCTAGGAATTCCTGGGGACAACCCTAGATAGTGCTTTTCTTTGGGAAACTGAATTACTGTACAATTAATAAGGCTTCAAATAATAATAATAATAATAATCTTTATATAACACCAGCATATACAGCAAAACTTTACAATTGGAGAAATAACATACAAGTAAAAGAACAATTAAAAAAAAAAAAAAAAGAGAACGATTCCTCCCCCTAAGAGCTTATAATCTTAATAGAATAGAAGTAGTGACACAAAAGGTACAGGGTGCTAATTTTGTCCAGGGACCAGCCCCCTGTGTTGGCAATGGGAATATAAAAATAAAGCTGCATGAACCAGTCACCCAGCCAGTATCAGAACCGATACAAATATAAAGTGCAGAGTGATGTGACAATAGTAGCAAGTTGAGGAAGTAGCAGAGCAGAGTGGATATTTTTGCTACCAGGTCAGGTTGGTTATGGAAAGAGGTCATCAATATAGTTTAAGCGTAGTTTGTAGTTTTTAATAGGGTGACGCGTTTTGACACCAAACTGGTGTCTTCATCAGACCATTTACACGTAACATCAAGATAATGATGAGGGGGCACCTCATACAAAAAATGGGAACAGCAATGTATCTTAGAGTGAGGTCTCTATGTACTCATTGAGACCATGCGGCTGTAAGCATGATATTTTATAAATCCAAAAGTTTTCGCGTTGCCAGAGTCTGTCAAATTTGTTGGGGATTGAACTAGCAATTTGTTCAATTGGGGTAATTTTCATGCATTTGAAGTCAATATTGTGAAAAGTTGCAAAATGTCATGACACACTGTGTTTAAGAAAGCCACTATTAACATTAAACCTGTGTTTCTTGATTCTATTTCTCAGGTGTAGAATCGTACGCCCGATGTATTGGAGATTGCAGGGATACTGTATTAAATAAGGAGTCGCAATTGCCTGAGCCGCTCCTTTTTAAAATTGTATTTCTAATTGCAGACGTCTGATTGGTTGTTCAAACTGCCACTCATGACGTCATTAGGCCTTTTTTAGCATTTTTTTTATGTTTATAAACTACATTATCTTGATATTACGTGTAAATGGTCTGATTAAGACACCAGTTCGGTGTCGAAACGCGTCACCCTATTAAGAACTACAAACTACACTTAAACAAAATTTATGACCTCTTTCCTTTTGATTAAGTAGCGCTAATTGACTTCCCAAATTTCCTGCATCTAATGTAAAACTATGCGGTGGAGCCTTGCAGTCCCACCGGATAGGAAGTAGCTGCAACTACATAATTCCTTGCAAGTAATCAGAGTTGTGCCTGGACATCGCACAACCATCCCATACCTCAATCGCTCTCTTGCTTATTGTTCGGGCTTTCTGCACCATGAGGTGCTTTTTTCCTTGATTTTTCAGATTTACATGGTTGGGTATGGGTCACAGACCATTCTCAACTGCATTGCTTGCCAACTGTATATTGTTGGACTTGAATTCTGATCCCTTTTTAAAGAGAAAAAAAGAAAAAAAAGTATGTTGTTATTTAAGAAATGAACATTTCCACCTAATTAAAAAAAGAACACATTAGATCATTATTTCTTGTTCTCTACCATAAGCATCGTGATTTCCATTTATAATGAAGCCACGACATGTCGGAACAGTTTTTAAACTGACAACCTCTGTGGTAGCTAATATAGCAGTCATATAGTTTTTATAGAAATCTGACATCCATCATCTGTACATTCATAATCAATAGTTTCTGACCAAATTGTAACATTGATGAATAATTTACGATCCTTCCTGAAATAACAGTTAAGTATAAATTCCCAAATTGGAGTTTATATCATAGAGAATCACTTTGCCCAGTTTATATTAGTTGACAACATCTGATCTCGGCATCCAAACAGCTAACAGGTATATTTTAATAAGGTATAAATATCATTAGCCATATTAATTCTCAACTAGTGAGACCAATGTGTGCTACATAGAGACAGATAAATAATTTTAATTAAAACGGCACAGCTTAACTTAATTAAAAAACAAATTACAATTACAATTCTGGCATGACAAACACAGTCTAAGCTACTGAGTGTGTAAATATTTTGTGTTATTACAGGAAGGGGTTGGATGGTAATCCGGCTGAGCACCATAAACTTTCTATGTGAGAGCATGCGTATCATGGAGGCAGCCCATAAGCCCCTAAAGACAGCGGTCATTCTCGATTTGTCTTGACCCTACTTTAATGGGTTTGGAGGTGAGAACTCCAGACGTGCTGCAACGTTAATAAATTATTAAGTAGAAAATGTACTCAAGTCATGAAAATGGAATGGGAGAGTGTGGTGATGTCAAGCAGCAGAAGAAAGGGACCTAATTCCTATCTTTGGGGCCGGTGTCCTCTATGTACACCATTGTTTCAAGGCCCAATTTATATGGAACACCTACACTTTCTAAAACTACGGCAACTTTGGCAGTGGCAGTTCTACATTCTGTTCAGAACAAATCCATCTAGACTTACTAAGAAGCAAGGGAGGGCAAAAGACAAAAGGGCTAATTTTTTTTAACTTAATTTAAGCATTTTATGTGATTTTAACAGCCATGATCTTATCAGGGTTTGGCTATGGAAATTAAACCAGTAATTATATTTCCCCTTCTTGAAATGTAAAATAAAGTGTGGTATAAAATGCATTAAAAATGTAATGCAAAGTGTAATTAATGTTGGGAAAAAAAGTACATTGCGTCATTAACTTTTTTATTAATATTCTCACACAATGCAATTTCGGAGCTTGGTGCCACTCCATTTCACACACTGAAATATCTGCTACTGTGTCTTCCCTGATACCTTTCACCTCGTCTTTAATGGGATGGCTTTGTTCCTATGAAATCACAGCTCAATCATTCATCTGTGGCACCGTGAATAGAAACTAGTCTAATTTCTTCATAACCCTTTCTGTGCCACATAGGTCTGCATATTTACCAGGGAAATGATCTTTGTACATGGAGTATATACTTCAATAAACACATTTCGTTGGTATAATATGACGCTATTTTAACTTATTATTACTTATTATTTATGTATATTGGAAATCTATTTATTTAAATACAATGACCATTGTAGATGCATGCTGACATGTTTGATAACACCGGAAGGTATTGACGTCCATTGTTTTATAGACAGCATGAAATTATTAGTTTTTTTCATAGGGAATCCGTAATAAACAAAAATTTGGACATGCTACTAGACATTCTGTATTAAAGAGGTATCCTCTCCTAGAAGCAATGGCTCTAGAGAAAAATATGGTGCCTCCCAGAGGCACCATACAGCGGCACACAAAGTGGCAGTCAACTACGGTTACGCAGGCTTATGTACTGCTGTTTTCTATCTGATGAGTGGAAACCATGTGCATTTTAAGTCAATTGCTACAACTGCTATGCACTGGTAGTTTTTAATATGATATAAACTATATCAATTACAAAATTTGTTAAACTTTTACATATTAACCACCTTTTTATTTTTGTTTATTTGTAGAATTTTTCTTTAACTTGGTCAGCTAGTATAACTGTAAAAAAAACAACAACTAGTAGAGGACTGTGAAAATCCCTGTTGATCAACAGGGCAGTTTTTGGAATGGTAGATCCCTAAAACTACACCTAGCAGGAATAGTGACTCAGTGGTTAGCACTGTTGCATTGTAGCTCTGGGGTACTGGGTTCAAATCGGACCAGTGGCAACTTCTGCGAGGAGTTTGTATGTTCCCCCTGGGTTTATTTAGGTTTTCTCCCATACTCCAAAAACATACTAAGAAGTTAATTGACTTTTTATGAAATTGTGTGCCTGAGATAGGAAATTAGATTGTGTGCCCCATACTGTTGTGAATGGCGACAATCTCTATACAGCGCTGAGGAATATGTTTGAACTGTATAAGCAACATAAATAAATAGTAAATTATCGTGTTCATGGGGAAAGGCGATGTGATGAAAGGAAGATGTGCTGGACAATTGAGAAGGTGCATTGTATGGGGGACAAAGAAGCCCAATGAAGAGGTGAGTTATGGCTGATAAGAGGCACCTAAACCTTTGCCTTTTGGTATTTTAGCTATTACATTATAAATTTATTTTATATGTCACATGAAAATCCAGTCCAATCCAAATCCAAAAGTATACAACTATGTTTACAGAATATATAAAGTGCCATAGCTACATAGCATTGTTTGATACACTAATATCCTAATAAAGGTGCAGCTAAAAGATGGAAATTCCAGCACTTTATCCTTTTTCTCTATTTTCATTTTCCCAGTTTTGTGTATAATTTCGGGGTATGTGCAAAACGTGATAACTTCATTTGTCTAAATACTTCAAAATTCCAAATTCTGACACTTGTTATTTTATATAACTGTATTTGTATATTTCTTATCAAATAACCAGAATAAGAAGAAATATTGGCATGAGTATTTTCTTAAAGCTGCTGGTATCTAAGAAAGCAACAGAAAAATCCATACATTGCATTTCATTTTTGCTACAGACAAAGGGTGAGTTAAAAATAGCAGTGTATATATTGAAATGGGTAACATGAAAACCGTACGATGCGGCGTTGTGTGGGAACCACATATATTGATGAGTGTTTGTGAGTGAGGGGGGCTGTTTGTTTAAACAGATGGCAACAAATGGCATAAAATTATATACCCATAATGTCAGTTCATAACATTTTGTTCGACATACTTGATTTAATCGCTTAGCTGACGATTTTGCTTTTGGGTCCATATGGTGGCAAATGGCAAATGATCCCTCTTTAGACTGCAACTCCAATCTGGCACTTTTATAGCTGAGAACGAAGGAAGCTGTAAGACAGGGAAGATGCAGGGAAAGTGCCGACTGGAGAAAGAAATAGGAGAAAGGGAGATGGAGGATAATTAGTTCATAAAAAGGGAGATCTAAAAGAGAAACATTGAGCTGGTGAATGGGTGCAGATGCTAACTCACATAGCTTACTTGCCGTTGTATATAGGTGGTGCACAGGCATCCAAGGGGTAATGCTATGAATGTCTTTTAATTATGTGCATCTACAATAATGCTAAATCTATTATCATCACTATGAAGAGTAATGGTGAAGTCCAGGAGAGGATGGAGAGCCTGGGACATAAGGAGGTGATAAGTTCAGGAAGACTCTGTGCCAGCAATAAGAATTAAATTGTTTCTTTGCTTTACTCCCACTGGCAGCTCTATCTTCTTCTCCTCAACGATGCAGTCCAAATAATGACACATTCATTTTTATATTACTGTTGAGCGTTTTGTATGCGATTTGACCAATTTGTAGTATCAATGAAGATAATTTAGGTTCAAGGGTTGTGTGTTTGAATGGACATGCTGTGTATTATGAAGCCCAAATGAACTATTGTAGAACCTATATAATTTAGTCTCTACTATCATATGGAGCCCAATGTCTAGTAAATTCAGTGTCACCACACAGTACTCGATTTTGTAGTTATGCAAATTAATTACTATTTTATTAGTTAGATGCATTTAAATAGCATCATGCCACCATATGTCCCCATATGACTGATTATTGCTTGGCTATGCCACCCGGATTCTATATACAGCTGAACTTATTGTAAGTAGCTCTACTTCACGTTGCCACTATCTTTGTACTATTTGCAACTTGATCTATAAGCACCCATCCAGATGTCACCAAAGCCACTAATACCGAATAAAACAACAATACTTAAACCTTCAGTGGAACCCCATCCCCCCAGGTAACATGGTGGCACAAAATGTCCATATGACATGGCTGGAATGATGCTGAGAAGTACTTTTTTTCAGCCTATGATTCCTAGTTGGCTTCTCCCCTTTTTGTATCTTCGAGGTTAAAATTTTCAGAGATTGTCATTGGTTATCAGCTTTGCAGAATATTATTTCTTAGGGGAATGTTTTTTTTCATCAGAAGTTCTCTCATACGAATGTTTATTAAGGGTGGGGGTTTACATGTTACAATACTGCAAAGATCTAACTTGAGATCCCATTATTATGATGATAACTATTGTAAAAAGGGGGTCAAATACATCAATTTCTTTATGGATGTAAACCATTCCTTTATAAAAATGGATTGGAACTTGACAATAAGAGACCATTCATTCATATGCTGGTCTAAAAATTATAGGTCTCTCCGACAGTAAAAAATTGTTAATGTTGGATTAATTTAATTTACAATGGCAGATTAGTCATCAATAATAAAAGTAACTACAGGTGATTATCACTAGATATAATATAGATTAGTTGGTTTAGATGAAAAATCATAGAGTCTAAACCTACCCCCCAGCAAAAGAAAGCTAAACCCTACCTTGCCACCATTGTGTAATAAGCAATTATAGCGAGTACTAGACCACTAAAGTTGTGTTCATTTTGTAGTTATGTTAATTGATGTATATTTCATTACCAGTCCTGACAAATATAATGTTTTTTGTATTTACACATTTTCACATAAAAGTATCATTTTAGTTATATGAGCCATTTTTGGGGTTAGCGCCTGCATGGTACAGAAGAAGAGAGGAATCTGCACAAAATACAGCAACAGCATGTTTCCCCACCTCTTGAAGAATGACATTGCTCTAGATTATTTTGTACATAAAGGCAGGAGTGATCAATTACAGGATACACATCCTATTACTGAGGATCTTGTAATTGTAATCAAATTTTAATAGTTGTGGAACATGCATAGTCTTGATTATTCTTGATTAAAACGACTTATTAAATTTTGACTAGCGGCTGTATTTACTACATCCAATCTAAGATTTTCACATAACTTCAGTTATAGAACGTGCTGGCTGAAAATCAGTTTGTCAGGGAGAATGAAAAAAAAAATTAAACGGAATTGTACACAGTGAAGAGGATAACAATCTGAATTCTGGAATGCTAGACTATAGAATTTAGGATCCAGATTGTGCAATATTGTGTGATTACCTGCTTTGCTATCTATTTGCCAAGTGTAACATGTGATGCTACATATGACACATGATGCTTCCCTGCCCTTAATAAGCATTTAATAACTGATGATCTGCAAAAAGGAGCATGTACATTTATTTTTACTGAGACCATACAACCGTGTTCTTTTATACTGTATAAATTCTTCACTAGAGGCGTAACTTGAAGTTCCAGGGCTCTAATACAAAATCTGTAATGGGGCCCCTACTATGACATGTCCATGACATGTCAGTGCTGTCGTTCTCTTACATACTTCCTTATACACACTTAATTTTATGATGTATGCCACGAAAGAAAAACAACTTTGTACGACTCTGTATGGAATCGGGGGCATTTGGAGATACAGTATGGGCCCTTTGAAGTTCTATGGGTGCCCTATTACTAAGCCCTGTGCATGAGGAGTTAGTGCTACTTAGTACTATATCTAGGAGAGAGTGGCAATTGGGCCCCCCTGGCACTAGCACCCACGTTTGAACACCAACTTCTTTACTTTCTAAAGTTATTCCCATGTTCTTCCGCATGGCCTTTCTGGTTGCTTGGTCTCTGGTGGAGGGGGCTGTACTCCATCACTTCCTGGAGATTGCAATACTCCATGATATTTCTCTGTCACTTAAGCGTACCTAACTCTTCAGCGTACCTAACTTTTCAGAACAAACTGTCATATGTGTGTACATGATTAATAACACTAAATATGGCCATTATATTGTTACGTCCAAAGGGTTGTGGACCCACTGGGCTACTCCACTGGTTTGGCTTGGGGCCACCTCTAATGGCGTTATCTAAGTAGCCTCCCCAGTCTTCACCCTTTAACCCCTATACAGGGATCTAGCCTTTGCTATGGGGAGGCTACCAAATCACTACCACTTGCTGTGGTCCCAGTAGAGTAGTTGCTAGCCAAACGGACCAGGTACAGTCACTGGCAGATGGTACCTTGATGGATGGAAGATTCAGGCTTGTCACCGAAAGTTGGAGGCAAACTGGCAGCAGGCAGCTGGATGGAAGCTGATAGTGGATTGCTGGACACAGGCAGGTAGAGGGTAGCTGGACAAAGGCGGGATAGCTGCGTACAGACAGGTAGCTGAAAGCTGGACACTAGTTGACAAAAGGGTTCTGGACACAGGCAGAAAGCTGATACAGGCTGGTTATAAATAACTCGATACAAGCTGGTAGTGGATAACAGATAGCAATAGCAGATTGGAATCAGGCACACAGAAACATTTGCAGGATTCAGCTAGGTTGTTCCAATGTTGCTCAGGCACCAGATGGATTGTGAAGGTGTCTTAAGTAGTCCAGGAATGAACAGGGATTGATAGTTTTTTTAAAAATTTTTTACGCTCGCTGGCCCTTTAGGAGAAGGCTGTAGAGCGGAGACGCACACTAGGAGCATTGCTCCTGCGAGCAGAGGTACACATCAGACAACGGCAACCTGGATGGGGAGCAAGGCTGAAGCAGAGCCCGCTGCCGACATTACATCTATGACTTGTATTCTGCATTTTTTATTAGCTTGGCTCTCTAATTCTCAGTTGTCTTTTATCTAGTGGGTGGAGCTTAACAGCTATCATGTCACCTATACACTGCACACACAGAAGAGATTATCCTGCTTTTCTATCTCTATCTATCACATATATAGAAGCAGCAGCATGGAGGAGATTATACAGCAGTATAGCTGAGAATCCAGCACTGCGGTGAGCTATAACTTACCAGGAAGCTGCAGCACGTCTGTCTGTATGTATTTTTCCCTCGTCTCCTGCTCCCATTCCTCTATCCATAGATTTGTATGGGCAGCATTTCTGAGTCTCTCTTTCACTCTCTGCTCCCTCCTTCCCTCTCTATAGACTTGTATGGGCAGCATGTCTGTCTCTTCCACTCTCTGCCCCCTCTCCATAGACTTGTATTGGCAGGCACCAAAGAGAAACCCCCCCCCCCATTTTTTCTTTTGAGTAAGTCAATTCTGCTCTGTAACAAGGAGTGGTATTCTGCATTTTTTATCAGTTTGGCTCTCTAATTCTCAGTTGTCTTTTATCTAGTGAGCAGAGCTCGACAGCTATAATGTCTCCTATACACTTAACACAGAGAAGAGAACATCCTGCTCTCCTACCTTTATAACATGTATAGAAGCAGCAGCATGGAGGAGATTATACAGCAGTAATGAGCAGTATAACTGAGAATCCAGCACTGGGGTGAGCTATAACTTACCAGGAAGCTGCAACACGTCTGTTCGTGTGTCTTTTTCCCTCATCTCCTGCTCCCCCTTCTCTATCCATAGATTAGTATGGGCAGCATGTCTGTGTCTCTTTCTATCTCTGGTCCCTCCTCCTGCTTTTTCCTCCCCTCTCTATAGACTTGTATGGGCAGCATGTCTTCCTCTCCGCTCTCCATAGACTTGTATTGGCAGGCAGCAAAGAGAAACCCCCCCAATTGGGGGTGGACAGCAGATTACAGGAAGAGAGACACCTAGTGGCAGTAACTACACAAAGTGTATTATTTGCATGAATAAAACAACTACATTTTAGCAGTAATAAATTACAAAGTTGATCTATATCAGGTATAATATTAGATTAGCATTAGTTGTTTTAAAAGGGGAAGGAAGGTTTCCTCACATTATTTTTCTTTTATATACTTAATTAATGAAACAAAAGTTAAATGCATGAGATATTCTCTCTAAATTACTCCAGTTGACATCCCCTCACAAATAGGTATTACCAGGGGTTGTTCCAGTTATAAGGAGCTGCCCCCCTTGTCCCAGCCAAGTCACATCCACTAATAAGTCTTACTCTTTTAACCTGTTTATGCAATGAACTTGTTCAGTATAGATGGAGGATAGGAATTTAAAAGAATATCCTGTAACTGTTTTCTCATAATGATAATTTGTCAGATATCCACACGATAGGTGATAAATGTTTGATCGGTAAAGGTTCAACCGTTATGATCCCCACTGATCCAGAGAAAGGGGGTCCCGGAGTTCCCAATTTGACCGGAGCAGTACTGCGTTTGCTTGACCCCCGCTCTATTCAGTTTTTATGGGGCTGCTGGGGATAGCGTTTGGACCCCACTGATCAAACTTTTATCACCTTTCCTGTGGGTAGGTGATCAATTATCATTATGAGAAAACCCTTTAATGGGCGTAATGTATACCAGTCTAATGTGTACTGTGAAGAAGGCACTGAAAAGGTTAAACTAGTATCTGAACACCAGATTACTATTACAGCAAGCATGCCTGTGCAGCAAGAGAAAAAACACACTGCAAAGCCCTGTCATGTTAAACAAGTATCCATTAGATTAATGCTAAGCAACATACTTATCTTCCCAAAAGCACAAAACTGAATTTTTCCAAGCTCGGCTCCACAAGGCTATAAACAGGCAATTTTTATATTTGAAATTTCACGCCCTGATGCTAGCAAAATTGTCGGTCTCACTGTTTGCAGTATTTGCCTGCTCTGTTTTTAAATCTGTGTTACAAACACTGATTTACCACCCAGCACCCTAGGGCTCAATGAAATCAAGCGGTTTGTTACTTTTTTTCCAGCCTTTTGTGCGAATCTGGGAATGTAAATACTACAATAAGTCATTTCTGATCTCTCATTTACCCCCTGCTGGTTGCTGTATGTTGCGCCATTTTGTACACCAGACTCTCGGAATTCTAAATGAGATACAAATGTAAAGTCCGAAACTTATGTGAAAATGAGAAAAGGAGGAAAAAAAAGTGTAACAGCAGCCATTACAAAGGAATTATGTCTGTTGTATTACGGTCTTACCCTGCAGAAAAAACATTTACAGGATCGAAAATTAAAGGCAAAGAGATGGAGTTGGAAATTGTATTGAAGGCACACCCTATCTGATACACAGCAGCACTCTAGTCACATTCTTAAAATCCAGATGAACGTCTGTTGCCACTGGATCTTGGTACCATCTGTGTATAAAACTATAAAAAGAGAACAATATATGTACGCAGAGCTGGAACACTCACAATGAAAGCGAAGCAGATGCCTGGGTATGTGCAAAAGGGGGCACTGAACCAAACACAACAACCAATGTATTAACCATATAAAGAAAATCTGGGCACCTCCTCATGTATAAACTTATAGGCACAGCTGGTGAACGTGAAAAAGTGGCACAGTCGGTGACAGAGTACCTCTTGTTGTTCCCCTTGCCGCATTTTTAAACCGTGGTAGTAAAAAATATCACAATACCACCTTTCTAGCTTTGAGCTATGGTGGCCATTTTCCCCGAAGGAATCAACACTAGCATATTTTAAAAAAACAGGGGTTCACTGTACTTGTACCCACTGAAGCATGAAGAAAATGGGGGAGATTTATCAATACTAGTTCAAGGAAAAAGTAGAAAGCTGTCTATATCAACTAGCCAGGTTCCTTCTTTCAAGATTGGTTGGTTGCCTCCACTTTTCCTTTGCACTGGTTTTGATGAATTTCTCGGTGTATGGTCACTCACTTGCAGCAGCAATGTCAAACTTATTCAGGTGCTATCTAGCAAACATAGCACTTACAAAAATAACTAAAGGCCTCCCTATATATTACTTTTTTTTTTTTTAAATACATTATTTATTTATCAAATTTTTTCTGTGCCAATGTGGATATCTGCTCTTGCTCTAGTGGACCTGGCACAAACATGCATTTTAATGGCCGCCATGTAATGCTACATTTCCCCTGCAGGAGGCTTCCTCCAGCAATAATAGCTAATCGCTGGGGTAAGATTACCTGGCGTCATTTGATAAAGGGGTTGTCTTAGTGAGACAACTGCTTTAACGTCTGTAACTAATAAAATATTGATGAATGTGGTACCATTGAACTATAACTGATCTATGTCATGTTCTGTTTGTACCTATCACATACTAAATTACATAACAAATATAAAAACATATTATCATGTTTAAAGAGTCTCACACTTAGGATATGTTCACACAGGGTGGATACACTGCGTAAGAGCACACAGCATATCCACCCTGGGAGCCGCAGAGAATTCCGGCAGAAAAACCGCACCAAATTGTTGTGACGTTTTTCAGCCGAAAACTGCACGTAGAAAAAAAAAGTTTGATACTTATGTAGCCATGGCGATGCGCCCCTCTCCGTCCTGTAGACCGGCCTCCTAGGATGACGTTTCATCCTGTTACATTGGGTTCGTGGACCCACTGGGCCGTACCGCCTTGGCGGTATGGCAGCTGGCCAACAGGGCGCAGGTAACAGTCTATAGTTCGTATAGGGTACCTCTGGCAGCTCGGACAGCAGCAAGGCAGGCTCGGCTGGGACTAGGACATGGTATGCAGCACAGCACGACTACAGCTCAGCACAGCACTTGACCAGGATAGTACGGGATACAGGTACAGGAAACACTGGGAACTGGAAGACACTAGGAGACCATTTGCATAGACAAACTTTGGGTACGACAACGACTCTCAGGCATGGGAGGAAGGGGCTGGGCCCTTCTTATAGCCCAGGGTGCTCTGGGAGTAATCAGCTCAATCTCCCACCTGCGTGCGCTTTGGCTTCTTAAGTCTGGACTGAGCTCGCGAGTGCACCCTGGTGGTCACTGTGGAAAAGGACGGCCGTATGTGCAGACATCTCTGGAGAGAAGGGAGTCGACTGGATGGAATGAGTTTGTGGTCAGCGACCACGGACGTTACACATCCCATGTGCCCGCTGCAGCCTGTGAGTGACTGCAGCGGTCACATTGGATAATACGTCATCTCAGGAGGACGGCCTAGGCAAAGAAACACAGAATTCTGGATAATTATAAGATTTTTTGTTTTTGGAGTTCCATTTTTGCTCCGAAATTGCTGCTTTTCCACTGCAAAAAAAGGCAACATCTGCTATTTGTTGTGGATTTTACCTCCGACGTGAATTTAATGGGGAAAACCTGTAACAAATAAGCAGCGATTCCGCAAATAATTTTTATATGCTTTTTTTGCTCAATATTTACGTAACGTGTGGGTGACACTTGTACAAATCTCATCCACTCTGCTGCTACTGGATATACTGGATTTTCCGCAACTAAATCATTGTGGAAAATCCACAGTATTTACGTTACGTGTGAATTTACCCTTAAGGTTGGGTTCACACAGAATTTTTTGCAGGCGGAAAATCTGCCTCAAAATTCCATTTGGAATTTTGAGGCAGATTTTGCTCTGCCTGCATGCCGATTTTCCCTACGTTTTTCGCCCGCGGCCATTGAGTGCCGCGGGCAAAAAATGCAGCGAAATACGCTTTCTCTGCTTCCCATTGATGTCAATGGGAGGTCAGAGGCATAAATGCCTGAAGATAGGGCATGTCCCTTCTTTTTTCTGCGATCCGGTTTTTCCGCTTACGGGAAAAAAACACCTCCGCCTCCCATTGAAATCAATGGGAGGCATTTTCGGTCGTTTTTTGGCGCGTTTTACGAGGAGGTTTCCGCGTCAAAAAACTTGTCTAAAAATTTCTGTGAACTCCCCCTAACATTGATTTGTCCTATTGTGTAAGCTTTGTACAAAAATATAAGGTATGTTTTGCATGAAATTATTTCCACCTTCAACCAAAAAAAAATAAAAAAAATAAACTTGTTGATCAGGTTAGAACTGGTCCATATAATTGTTTCTACAGCCATTATTGCAGCTTTTCTCTGTTACACCACATTTGTTGAAAATATTATATTTACTAAAGTGATGTGACCCCAGTATTACTGACTTTCAAACTCCCTCTCCGCTCCACTCACGGACTACAGACCAGAGAGGTCACACAAAAGGAGACTCAGGTACTCTGAAATTTAGCACTAGCGCAGTAAGCATGGCTATACAGATGAAGCATTTGCAGCAAAAATAGTGGATTATAGAATTGCATTTTAGGCCATTCCATATACTAAGGAAGTAATGTTGCCGCAACCTGATTGGGCTCGGTGCACACTTCTTAATAAATTTGTGTATTTTGAATTGTCTTTGTACGCCAGCTGAACAGCTACACATTAATTTGCCCATTTTTTAACCTTTGCCTTTGATAAATAAATCTAAGATTACATTTACAGCTTCACTTCGCCCACTTTTCTCACCCGTTTTCTTTTTTTGGTGTGAGAAGACAAATGTTTCACATTTTTGTGCAAACCTTTTATGGCTCAGCTCAATAATAAATGTGGTTCAATAGATATTTATGGTCCATGTTTCCTATTTATATTTTTGGCCAAAGAACCCAGAAAGATTTCGAGGTTAAGTAGGAAAACTTACTTTGGAAAAAGATTTCCCCCTGATGGGATTTAATTGTTTTTGGCGTAAATATATGAAGAGAGCAAGTATGTCTGTGTAAAGAATCCCTCTAAATATGTATGCCTTATGTTTGTCAGGGCCCTGGTTAAACATGATTTCTTGCTTTTTGGAAAATTCAAGGGGCCCAATTTATGAATCCCCCAATATTATCAGGTAACCACAACTGGATTAATCCAAGCAAAAAAAAAAAATCGACGAATATTTTTCTTGGTAATTATTAATGCTATTCAAGACTGTGGCAGTATAGCCTCTGACATGTTGAGCAGAATAGCTTTTAATGCACTTTGACTTGTAGGTGCTCTGCTCAGTATAGATGAGCGTAAAGAGAATCTGTCACCAAGTTTAACACCCCACAGCTAATATCACTGCTGTATAGGTGAAAACACGCTAATTCAGAATATCTACTGTATTTATTGTTTGTGTACTTACTTGCCTTACTCCACTATAATTTGGCAATTGGCCCATGCGCTGAACCACTTGGGAGTCCTCTCTATTATATCGCTGAGCCTAGGTGTCCTGCATATACAAATTGCCCAAATTACCCATCCTCTTTGATGGAAGACTTCCCTCCGAGGACTTATCCTCATGTGGGGCAGGCCAAGTAGAAAGATATCTAAGTATATTCAATAGGCGGGGCAGTGAAGAGCGGCAATGTGGGCAGTGGTATGATTATGTAAGCATATACTCAATGGACCTTTTTCGGGTGAGGTCAAACATAAAAATGATATATTCTGCTATCCTTTGATTATAGTACTTTAGGAGGATTTAACATGCTGACATATTCCCTTAAACTAACTTCTCTGTGATCTATATTGTCCTGTTTAATCTTCTTTCTTTAGTCTGAATCATTCCAACCAATATCCCTTTCTTCTTCTGCGTGTCGTACAAGTGCATCTGCTCTTTCAGTCATCTCCCAAGCTGGTTCCTTTTATACTGCTGCTCCATGATGTTCCCTGTCTCCTCTCACTATGTACCATGATCTGCCAGGCTGATAGGAGGGAACAAGATGATAGGATATGTCCCTTGTGTCTCTTTTAGCTGCCATTTCTGCTAAATTGGAAGTGAGACCTAGGAAAAAAACCACTTTCGTTTCCCTCCCCCCACACTTTACCCCCCACACTGATCGCTCCCCCATCTACACAGCTCTGCATTCGACGCAAGTGCTGACAAGGGAATTTACCCATTTACGCTTGTTATTTGCATGATAAAAGAAGAGGTTTGCTTATGGTTTTTGTATCACTTGCACCACTTCTCCAGTCTCTGCTTCTAAACTGCAGAGTAGAATGTTCCCTATATTTCAGTTGGACATGCATCCAAATTGTGTGGTATCCCTATAGAATATCTGTCACCTACACACACTTGTACATTAAACAGTTGTCTGAATTAGTAACGTATATATAAAAATATAGCAAAATGTGTAGCCACCATATCATTTTTCTACATTCATACTATCTACTAGGCAGGTATAATACACATCGGACCATGCCGTATAGTTAAGGTTTATAGCACAAAGAGAACTCTCAACTAGTATCAGTTTTAAAATGTATCTTTCCAAGAATATGTAATAGTTCTGGAAATGCCTCCTCCTTCATGAAATGATGACGGTATGTTTGTAATTAGCAATGTTTATACAGGACACGAGTTCTTATAGTAGTTATGACAATAATGGCCCACATTTACTAATGCTGTATAATAGTTAGACAGCGTAAACTTAGACCAGGCAGTGACAAAATGCATCAAATTTATCACAGTGGTCTATGCTGCATGATCATTTTGGCAGTTCTTGCATGACCGGTTAGACATTTTTCTCCTCCTTATACCACTTTGAATTGGTTTTTTTTTTTGCCAGAATTATTATTATTTATTTTTTTATGTGCATTTTAAGACACACCTTAAGAGTAAAACATGCCCTTATTCTGCTACGCCACACCCCCTTTACAGTAAGACATGCCCTTATTCCGCTACACCACACCCCCTTTACAGTAAGACATGCCCTTATTCCACTACGCCACCCCCCTTTTCCAAACATCAAAATTGTGCCAAACTGCACCAATGTGTGACAAAATGTGACACTTTTTTTTGACACTTTATAGACACAGTAGTAAATCTTTCCAAATGTTTAAGCCCACTCATGGTTAACTTGTTTTTGTACACATAAGGTGAGGCCTTTCAATACAATTACCACCGTTATATTTATGCAGTCCATGTGCAGATTTTTCTGAGTGTTTTTTCTAAATTGAATGGAAAATGGGATGGGTGTCATTGTCACATGCAACAGATTTACTAAAGTTCTCCGCCGCTTTTCTAAAAGGTGTTGTTCTATATTGTGTAGCAACTTCCAAAAGAAATGTTCTAGAGAGAATACAAATAATGGCACACTATTTTACAGACTGGCACATCACCAAGCACTATGCCAGACTTGATAAGTCTTCCGCATTAGGTGTTTGTCCCTTCTGTTAGCTGCTTACACCAGAAGAACCACAAAGGTTGTGCTCATTTTTTCTATAGTGGTGCAACATTATAGGGGTGCTTTTGAAACCAATGGATAACCATGTCCTTCATTGTGAACATTGTGGATGTGGCTCTTCGCTCTAGCTAAAAAAAAAAGGTAGAGGTTCCAAGCAGAGAGTTTGCCTTCTATTAGCTAAGCAAATCCTAATTGGACATACTAAAAAGGGTCTGTCTGATAGCATACAACATTTTTAGTTATTTGGTCACTTCTTATTATCTTCAACAAGTTTCCAGTGTAACAGAAAAATGTGGGATTAGGCTTTTGTTCACACTGGCATTTTTGCCAGTCCATCATTTGTTTTTGCTATTTTTGCAGTGCTAGTCTTGTTTTTAAAAATCTGATAAAGCCCAAGTGGGCTATAGGTCAATTGGGTCCATCAAGATTTATTGGTATCCACTTGAAAGAGGATCCGGCATAGCTGTTCTGGGTCTATTATAAACTGAAGCCATGAACAGTGGATGACCAAGAAGGCCAAACGAGGTCAAAGTTAACCCTTATCAGTACAGAATAAGTACACCATGGCTCTGGTGGTATTGGTCTTGGAATACCATCACAGGATAGTCTGGTAAGTTAGCGTTAATAAGCCTTTAAAACACTAAAAAACCATGTAACCCTAGTACTAAAAAAACAGCGAGGTCTTCTTAAGAGATAAGGCATAGCCACGGCCACTCAGTTGTATGAAACAGTCTCAACATTGTCTGAAGACTGACATTTTGTATTATATTATGGATTTTTAACATATTAGGCCTCCTTCCCACACACTTTTTTTCAGCGTTTTAAAACGCATGTAAAAACCGTAAATGTCCAAAAAAATGCCATACCTAGAGCATGCTGTGTTTTGAAAAAAAAAATGCCACTGACCCCAAAAACTGTAAAAAAAACAAAAAAAAAACCCACAAACCAAAACGCCAAGATCAAAAACAAAGAGAATGCGAGTAAACAATGTGTGTGAATACAGTGTGGTATTTCAATATGGCGCTTGAAACGCTCAGTTGACTGTTATCGACAAGAATGAATTACACTGTCAATACTTGAATCAACACAGTGAGATACAAATGATGAAAAAGTAGATTTTCATGTGTATTAATTTATAAATATATTTCCATGAACTATTAATATATTGATTGACTGGTTTTATCTTGTGGTGGCTTCAGCTAAATTATTGAATTATCATCAGTTCCTTGAACACTTTGCATTATGTGAGCAGTTTTAGATCATGTGGAGAATAGATGAGCAGACTGTACTTCAAAGCGGCAGTCTTCAAGTGCTCTCTATGTTGTTTGCTTTCAGAAGGCTTTTTCTAAGTATTATTCTGGATTCACACGAGCATGTTTGGTCCGTAGAGGACGGAACGTATTTCGGCCGCAAGTCCCGGAGCGAACACAGTGCAGGGAGCCGGGCTCCTAGCATCATAGTTATGTACGACGCTAGGAGTCACTGCCTCTCCGTGGAACTACTGTCCCGTACTGAAAACATGATCACAGTACAGGACAGTTGTCCGGCAGCGAGTCAGGGACTCCTAGCGTCGTACATAACTATGATGCAAGGAGCCCGGCTCCCTGCAGTGTGTTCGGTCTGGGACTTGCGGCCGAAATACGTTCCGTCCTTTACGGACTGAACATGCTCGTGTGAATCCAGCCTTAGCCTTTTTTGGGTACCTAGAACAAACAATTATTGGACAGTTGGAGAAGCAAAAAATGGACGTTGAGTTCTCACAGAATAAACAGCATACTATTTTATTGTGTGCTTTGTGGTTTGCAAATATCCTGATTATGTAAATAACCAAAACATTTTATTGCAATGTGTCCTTAAAGCTGACATTTCGGGGAGCACAGCTATATGGAGGTGCTGTGTATTACTCACACATCTTTAAGTCCAGTCTTTGGGTACACTGTGCATGCTGAAGTCTATGTTTTTAGAGCATAAATGTTGCTGTCGCAGCCATTGGGAATTTAATTTCCCCATGCCTGCTCTCCACTTCCATATACTGTTTGTAAGGTCGTGGCTCAATTAAGGGCTCATGCGCATGGCCGTATTATGGATCTTTGTTGTACAGGTCCATAACATGGCACTCATAGCCTGCAATGGGCCCATATGTTACCTATATGTGCCCCTGAATTTACATGTGGCATGCCTTATCAGGCAGAAACATTACTTCTAGAGTAGAAAACAGAAGCAGCATATGGCAGCACATAGTGCTTACAGGTACAAACCATAAGGCCATGTTCAGATGTGACGGATTTGCGGTCCGGATTCCGCACCACAAATAAACAGCAATGTACAGTACAAAACATGTGGATGGACTTTTCAAATCCCCATCAATAGCTAGCGGAAAATTCCACATGAAAATATGAGCATGCTGCGGATTTTCAAATCTGAACTCATTATCAACTGTAGTTGTTGCGGAAAAGTAGTAAATTTTGACAGTGAATTTTACACCTTTAATTTATAGGGTGAAATCTGCAGCACATTCCATGGCAAAATTCACATTTTACATAGGCTTTTTACCATAGGCTTCCCAATAGAAAACTAAAAAGAACCTAAGAAAAGGTTGTACACAATGTCCCAAATTAAAAAATGCCACTAAAACGCATGTAAAAATGCCGTAAAAGATGCTTCAAATTGCTGCCATTTTTTGCATGCATCTAAAAACGCCACAAAAACCTTCTGTGAAGGAGGCGTTTATCTATTCAGGTACATAGGACCTGCCCAATATTTTTTTTCTAACATTTGAAAAAATTATAACTAGATCCATGTAGATATACACTGATTGGGTAAAAGAACTATAATAATGTGGGAATTTATTATACAGCTGATTTAGTAAAAAGTGCCAATATGCTAATAGCTTTTTTTGTATTTATTGTGTCCTCTGTCGTTTTTTTGTAACAAACTTAAAGTCATTTTCACGTGTTTATGTGTGCGTTATATAAATATATCAAAAGGAAGACTAACTGCCCCAGAGTGACAGGCTGATTCCCCTAGGGAATTGTGATCGTTACGCAAACCCTTTTTTAATAGACTTACACTTAATTTGGCCTTAAAAGCCTATTGAAGAGTTTCCCTTAAGACTTGGCCATTGCATCCAATGGAAGCCACTGCTGCCCGTCTATCTTTCTGCCTCTCTCTAACCAGCTGGGTTAGGATGTTGATTAGACCCTGCTGGGGAAACATAATGAGATTTTAAGAGACAGATGCAGTTAAATACAACGGGATAAGGGTCCCTCCCTTAAACTGACCTCAGCTGGGCTTTTCATTGTAGGGACAATAAAAAAAAAAAACAGCCTGATCTCTAGAGTGTTCGGCTTCATTTTAATAAATTGTTTTTTAAATGATTTCAGTGACCACTGCCCGCCGGCTTTTTCTACTTGATGGATGATGGCATGGTTTTGTACCTGAAATTATGCTAGTAACTGGGTTTTATTATTGATTCAATTCCCAAGAAAATGGATGATACAGAAACATGTGTTTAAAACCTTCTAACAGTGTCTAAGCCCTCTGGCAGAAAATTGATTAATGTATATACTTTTTAATGAATTTTCTGCTGTACATCATCATAAGCTGTATTAGTTCTTAGGTCATGCTGAATACTACGGGTAAAGGTTCACCTTCTTGGAAATGGTACATGCTATATATAAATACTGGATGAAACATGTTGAGACATTACAAATTTGCAAAATGTATTAATCCAGCATTAGAAAAACTTTCCTGTTTACAAAATAAATAGGATTGGCCAACTTAATATTAATGTATCAAATATCTATAATTTGTAATGTCAATTGAACTATTTAAAAAAAAAAAAATACTCAGTGTATATAGCAGGGGTGGCCACATGGGGATTGTGCGCCACTTACCTTCAGATCCTGACTCTTCAACCTTGTGACAAACAAGTGTCCAGAATTTAGTAAAACTATCAAGGATTTCTAGCACGGTCCTGCAATACCCTACATCTGTCCTTATTAATGACATCAATCATCACTTGTGCCCGACAGGCTTCTCTACAGTCTGTTATTGTACAGATTGGCACAGGAATAGATGGCCGCATTCTATAAGCTGCTCAAATGTAAGTTCCTGCTAATAGGGGTCCTCCTACATGGCCCGACTTGGGCCGTGTAAACGAGCGCCCATCAACGAGACAACTCGTTTGCTCCTTTCACAAGCCATGTTACTATGAACGCTCGTCCCGATACATTTCTATCATTTCGGCAGCACGTCTCCCTGTTTACACAGGTAGATGTGCTGCCGACAATGATAATATTTTAGGCGGCATAAACGATACAATCAGCCGATGAACGGGCGTTTGCTTGTACATCTTCTTATCGTTGCACTATTTACACATGGCAATGATCAGGAACGAGCCTTCTGTGAACACTCGTTTTCCCGATAAGTGGGTGTAAAAGGGCCTTACGGTAAAGAGCAACGGAGTACCATGCATGCAATGAGTATTTTATTATACAGTCATGGCACCATTTATGTGTAGCAGTAACTATTCTGTGGTCACTATTATGGTAACTGCTACATGAAGTCGCAATTTTATGAATAATTCTGTGTGGCCTGCACAATGTTATGGGCTGTTCTGTGCTGTCATTATTACTTCGCTGACGCTACTATTTTTACTACTCTACTGTATAGACATCGCAATTTGGAATTTCTGCAGGGTACAACCATCATCTGGATAGTATGCGTCACTTGTGTAGGGACAGTCTGCTGTGAGAACTACAATTTGGAACAATTCAGGGATCATTGACTGGACGACCCATTTAATGGCACATTTACATGTATTTTAAAAAAACATTTTATATGGTTTTCTGTGATTTTTCATGGCTGTGTTGCATTTCTCAATGTGGAAAACCATGGCATTAAAAACAGCAAAAATATTTTAAATAAAAGCAGTTGCAGGAGCAATTTAACTACATTGTTGTTTTGGTGTGGAAGCTAATGCATGTTTTAATGTGAAGATTTTGCAATGTTTTATTTATACCTCTTCCCTTCCCTTTAAAGGAAGACTTCAGGTAAAACTGATACACTGTGTTTTTCCTAGTGCAAGCCCCAAAGAGGTAGTGTATGACACAGGGATTCTCTCTTTTGTGTCCTTTCATGCACCACCCCCTTAATTCCTGCATTAGGCAGGGACTGTTTCTCAGTTTTGTCTGGAGTGCTAAGAGACTGTGGCACTTGTAGGCATCTATAAGAATGTGACAACAATCTGCAGTTGTCCATTTCTGAAATCTTTTTGTACTTGAAAATGCTGGAAAGTGTTCTATGCAGATGTCACACAAAGACTTCCTTAAGAAAAACCATGATGAGAGACTAAATTGTGACATTTCCCACCTCAAACCATTCTCAAAGATATAATTTAGAATTGAAATACATAATGAAATAATAACTATCTGCTGAAAATATATTTATAATGACAGTACTACTTCACTGGTATGACAAATGTACTGGGTAAGTGCTGTCTAATGTACAACTACAACCTATAAAATGGTTCTAGGTGTCTAAAATCGCAGTCTTTTCACAAATGTAATATTCAGCATTTTGCATATAGTTGTGCAGCAACATTTCGATGATTGATGGTTTATTCATTTGATGTCCACAGACCAAATGTCTGCAGCAAAATATTTTCCGCCTCTCACTAACAACCTTTTTATATGGCTTACTAATAAAAACGTGGCGAGATCAATCCATTTATCCTTTTAATTTTCTCATCTGAAATGATGACTACAGTAAGTTATTGAAGGGGATATTTAAGTTATTTTATGATTTTCTCTCCAGCAGCACAACAAGGACTTGTGTACAGTTCAGGCAAATTCAATGACTGGCGAAGCCGCAAAAATCTCGTGCTGGAGAAATTAAGCCTAACGCGTAATTAGATAAAATGCCCAATAACACTATTTAAAGGAGCAGT
Organism: Rhinoderma darwinii; assembly: GCF_050947455.1. Classification (NCBI taxonomy): domain Eukaryota; kingdom Metazoa; phylum Chordata; class Amphibia; order Anura; family Rhinodermatidae; genus Rhinoderma; species Rhinoderma darwinii. The sequence continues at coordinate 58,589,413 of NC_134697.1, read as the reverse complement.
ATGGTGTGTGTTAGAAATTGATTTGGGATTTGCTAGGGAAATCTGTGGCATTCAGTGAATACCCAAGCAGGACAAAGGCTAAGGTAAAGTTTTCTGGTTGGCTGGGCTTTAAAGTACAACAAACGTCTGACCCCTGTCTGTACACCCAATGTTCTGCTCAATTTGTAAAGCAAGGATGAGCAACCTTTGGCACCAAAGATGTTGAAGCACGGTATCTCTATTGACACTCAAGCAGTCTACATATGGTCCTGCTGCCTAGGGCTTACTGTGCATCATGGGGGATAGAGTTCTACTCAAGCTTAGAAAATAAGCAACAGTCATTAGTAATAGTGCATAAGTAATATTAATGTAGAATTTTATCAATCTCCAGTTCACTTTCTGGTATGTAGAATGAGGCCACTGATTGCAGTTTATTAAAAAAATAATAATAATAAACGGCGGGATTAACCCTGAAATGTGCATCCAGTGTGCTGGACGACCTTCTGCTGTCCTTGTTGCTGAGGAAAGCACCCTGCAATGTATCAATAAAGCTGATAAGGTGGTGTGTAGATATTTTAGAGCCGTGAGTGTCATGCAGGGTCCTATGCTGGTTTTATAGGTGCTCATGACCAGAGCACCATTGTGGGGAAGTCTCAGGATGGAACTTTGAATTATAACCTTAGGTAAAAGTAAAAGTCCTTGGTGGCTCAGTGATTGACCATTATCGATTCCAGGGTAGCAATTTGAATGAAAAAAATGCCACGCAGGGTTCAACAGGGCATAAAGCTACAAAAGTGATAGCTACTGCTCAGAGATATAAATGTGCTCAGAGAGGTTGTCACTTCCTTTTTCCTACATAGTGGCGAGGAGGAATATGCCTTAGATACATTGCATTATTCTCCGGAATTTCAGGACCATGAAAAGATGAATAGCAATTGATCGGTCCTGTAGTATGAGGCTATGTTCACACGCTAGACTAAAAACGGCTGTAAAATACGGAACGGGTTCCAAGGAAAAACAGCCTCTGATTTTAAGCTGTTTTTTATGCATCTTATGCATCAACGGTCGTTTTTGGAGCTGTTTTTCTATAGAGTCAATGAAAAACAGCTCCAAAAACGGCTCAAAAAGTGACATGCACTTCTTTTTTACGGGTCGTTTTTTTACACGCTGTTTTTAAAAACAGCCACGTAAAAACCGCCACGTGTGAACAGAGCGCTGTTCTTCCCATTGAAATCAATGGGCAGATATTTGGAGGCGTTCAGCCCCCCGTATTTTCAGCCATTTTTCGGGGGGAGATCACACTGTGCTGTCATTCACAGAAACTTTACCAAAGTGTTGGGAGTGTGTATAGACATCGCGTCCTGGCTGGAGGTGATGTCTATTCACTCTCAAGATACTTCAGTAAAGTTAATGTGGGTGCATGTGACAGCACAGCATGATCTTGCGAGATCACGCTGTGCAGAGAATACAAATGGACATGAATGGAGAGAAGTGTATGACGCTGATTGGTCAGCGTCATACACTTCTCCTTACAACGCCCAGTTGGTAAAAAGGTAAAAAACGCCCAGTTGTCTATTAAGAAACTAATTAGCATAAATCTAAAATTGCTCATAACTTGCTCATAAATGATAGTTTTTCAAAATAAAAAACACTGTTATCTACATTACAGTGCCGATCACATTATGTAAGAGATAGAGCACTTATAATGTGGTGACAGAGCCTCTTTAAGTACTGAGCTTTGTTTGTTCTGGTGCTGTATAAATGTATGAGCTTTGTTCTGGGGCTATATTTATGTACTGATCTTGGTTCTGGTATTGTATATATGTGCTGACCTTGGTTCTAGTATTGTATATATGTACTGACCTTGGTTCTAGTGCTATATTTAAGTACTGAGATTTGTTCTGGTGCTGTATATATGTATTGAGCTTGGCTCTCATGCTGTATATATGTATGAGCTTGGTTCTAGTGCTGTATTTATAAACAGCAGAAATGGGTGCAGTGACGACTGTGGTTGGAGCAATGGCGTTCACCGACAGGAGGCGTTGGTCTTGCCGTGACTGGAGGTCTTGCATCTTGGCCATCATGGCTTGTGTCGTCAAGGTCTCAGGTTGACCAGCGGGGTCCATGGCCTGAGCGTACTGTCACGGTCTGTGATTATGTGGACCCACTAGGCCACACCGCCGTAACGGGGAGGCACCTGGCCAAACCACAGAGCACCCCAGCAATACAAAGTCCTGCACCTCCACAGTGGCCGAGGCTTTGGCACGTATGGAGGTGAGTGCAGCAGGTTACGTCAGACGTGGCAGATGACAGCAGGTGCAACAAGTTGCGCTAGATGTGGCGGATCACACTGGACGAGGAAGATGGCACTGGACGTGGCAGATGACAGCAGGTTCAGCACGTTGCGCCGGAAGTATTGGATCACACTGGATGTGGAAGATGGCACTGGACGTGGCAGATGGCACTGAACATGGCAGACGACAGCAGGTGCAGTAGACACGACTCCAACACTAGTAGGCACAGGAACAAGAACACAGCACGGGATACAGGAACAGGTAACAGGGCACGGGTAACAACTGGAACGGGAAAACACTAAGGGACCATTTGCAAGACAGACTTGAGATACACTAACAATGCTCAGGCAAGGATCAGAAGGGCAGGGGCCTTCTTATAGTCCATGAAATCATGTGAGTTGATGATGATGATTGTTCGCATGTGAGCGCCTTAGCCCTTTAAGACCGGGCACGAGTGTGCGCGCGCACCCTACGGCACACAGTGGACCAGAGCGGAAGTGAGTGCTTGCGTCTCCTAGGAAGCGCTCATTGATCCATGGCTGCGGGCGTCGAGAGGTGAATGGACGCTACAGTATCCCCCTCTTATGCCCCATCTTCTTGGGACCAGAGCGAGAGAGAAATTTCTTAATGAGAGCAGGGGCACTGAGGTTCTCTTCTGGCTCCCAGGACCTATCCTCAGGATCAAACCCCCTCCAGTCCACCAAATAGAAAGTCCTCCCTCCTACCCTTTTGCAGTCCAGGATCTACCTCACCTCAAACACATCAGAAAAACAGCTGGGAGCAACTGTGGAACTGGAAGTCTTACTGTAGCGGTTCAGGATCACAGGTTTCAGGAGGGACACATGAAAGGAGTTGGGGATTCTGAGGGTAGGAGGCAGCACAGCTTATAGGAGACAGGGTTGATATTTTGCAGAATCTCAAAAGGACCGATGAACCTTGGAGCAAACTTGTATGAAGGCACCTTCAAACAAATGTTCTGTGAGGACAGCCAGATTTTGGTACCTGGAAGATACTGAGGCAGCTCTCTTCTCCTTGTATCCGCATTTCGCTTCATGCAATCAACTGCCAGCAAAATAAAAGACCGGGTTTGTTGCCAGATTTGCAGAAAGTCCCCAAATGCAGAGTCAGCAGCGGGGCTCTAGGATGTTGACTGTGCACAATGTAAAACAGAGTGGAAGTGGTGGACTAGCTTGTGTGTTGTTATATGAGAACTCAGCCCATGGAAGAAGCTGTACCCAGTTATTATGCTGCAAGGAGATGAAGTGGCGGAGATAATTCTCCATGATCTGATTGATCCTCTCGACTTACCCATTGGACTGGGGGTGATAGGCTAAGGAAAAGTCCAATCTCACATCCAGGAGTTTACAGAGGGCTCTCTAGAATTTTGAGGTAAATTGAACCCCCGATCGGACACAATGCGAAGGGGCAAGCCATGCAAGCGGAAGATGTGCTGAATGAAGAGACTCGCCAGTTGGGGAGCAGAAGGTAGGCCGGTCAGCGGGATAAAATGTGCCATCTTCAAGAACCGGTCCACCACCACCCATACAGTGTTGCATCCTGCCGAGGGAGGAAGGTCTGTAACAAAGTCCATTGCAATGTGTTGCCAGGGGGCAATGGGTACAGGCAGAGGTTGCAGCAGGCCGGCAGGCTTCGAGAGAGTAAACTTGTTAGGAGCTCACACCATGCAGGAAGAGACAAAGTCCACAAAATCTTTGGGTAGCGTGGGCCACCAGAAGTGACGAGCAATCAGGTCTCAGGTCTTACGAACACCAGTGTGCCCAGCCAGTTTAGAGCTGTGTCCCCAGCTGAGAATTCTTCTCCTGTCTGCCAGCCGAACAAAAGTCCTCCCCAGAGAGATGTCTCTAACTTGCAAAGGATTGGCAGTGACAATGCAGGACGGGTCTATGATACTTTGAAGGGACTCCACCGTGTAATCCGTCTCAAATGACCAGGACAGGGCATCGGCCCTCACATTCTTGTCAGCGGGACGGTAGTGGAGCAAAAATTGGAAACGGGGGAAGAACAGCGACCACCTGGCTTGACGGGGATTTAGTCTTTGAGCGGACTGAAGATAAGTGAGGTTCTTGTGGTCGGCGTAGATCAGGATGGGGGTGAGCTCCGCCCTCTAGAAGATGTCTCCATTCCTCCAGAGCCAATTTGATGGCCAGTAGCTCCTGATCTCCAATAGAGTAATTGCGCTCTGCAGAAGAAAAAAGTCTCGAGTAATAGCCACATACAACTGCCTTTCCTTTGGAGCTCCTCTGGAACAGAAGTGCACAATGAAAACTGCTGAGATACGTCAGGATGATGGAGGATCGAGGCTGAAGTGAAGGCTTTCTTGAGGCTAACAAATGCGGATTCTGCCTCTGGAGTCCACACCTTGGCGTTCACACCCTTCTTGGTAAGGGTAGAGATGGGAGCTGTTAGTGATGAGAAGTTTGGGATAAACTGCCGGTAGAAATTGGCGAATCCCAGGAAATGCTGTATGGACCTCAGGTCTTGAGGACGTGGCCATTCAAGGACAGCTCTTACTTTCTCAGGATCCATCTTGAGACCTTGATCCGAGATGATATAGCCCAGGAAGTGCAGAGAATTCTTTTCAAAGACACACTTCTCCAGCTTGGCATATAAACGATTCTCCCTTAATCGCAGTAGAACTTGACGGACATGCCTCCGATGAGTCGTCGGATCTGGGGAGAAAATCAAAATATCATCGAGATAAACTACAACACAGACATAGAGGAGATTTTGAAAGATATCATTGACAAATTCCTGGAGGAACACGGGAGCATTACACAGTCCGAATGGCATCACCACGTATACGTAGTGCCCGTCTCAAGTGTTTAACGCCGTCTTCCACTCGCCCCCTTGACGAATTCGGATCAAATTCTAAGCCCCACGCAAGTCTAGTTCGAAAATTCTTGGGCTCCTCGTGTAAGCTCAAACAGTTCAGATATAAGTGGCAATGGGTATTTGTTCTTGACCGTGATCTGTTTGAGACCACGTTAGTCAATACAGGGTCGAAGGGATCCATCTTTCTTTTTAACGAAGAAGAACCCAGCCCTGGCCGGGGAGGAAGACTTTCGTATGAAACCCCTATCCAAATTCTCCTTGATATAGGCCGACATGGATAGAGACTCTGGCAAGGAGAGAGGATATACCCGTCCATAAGGGAGAGAAGCATTAGGAACCAGTTCAATGGGGCAGTCATAAGTCCAAGGGGAGGCAGCGTCTCAGCCTCTAGCTTGCTGGAGACATCTGCAAACTGAAAGAAATGAGGGGGCAGTCTCGCCAATGACTGAGGCAGAGGAGGCTGGACAGGATGGATCTGCAACAGACAACGACCGAGGCACTTGGAGCCCCATTGGAGAACCTCTCCAGAATTCCAGTCCAGGACTGGGGAATGCAGTCGAAGCCAAGGCAGGCCCAGCAACTGGAGATGATCCACTAGCTCCTTTTGGATGAAGTTTGCCACGGACACGGAGTCTAGATAGGCAGAAACCCGATGCGTCCTCTCACCGGATACTATGGTCAAAGAAATAGTCAACTTGGAACAGAATGCTTTATTTGGTATCGTTCCACCTAGGGTTGTCTCTCCAACCAATCCTAGGCACTGGGGTCTCTCTGGCCTCTGGGGACACAAACGCACAATATGGCAATACAGACAAAGTCTAGAAGTGCGTCTGCGTTGTCTCTCCTGAGTAGACAATTTGACTCGGGTTAATCTGAGTAGGATTCTCTGGTGGGACGACTGATGAGGATAGTAAGGATTGCTGGAAAGTAGAATCCAGCCTAGGATGTTCTCTCTCCCGGAGAACCTCTTGGGAACACTCCCGGATCCTCATGTCAACCCGGGTGGCAGGTAGGATGAGATCGTCCAGGGTAGTTGGCAGATCGGGAGCGGCCAGCTCGTCTTTAATCCCAGAAGACAGTCCCTGCAGAATGTGGCCACCAAAGCCTCATTGTTCCAAGTTAATTCAGAAGCCAGGGTACGGAACTGAATGGCATACTCGCCCACAGAGTTGTCTCCCTGGTGTAGGGTCAGCAGGGATGCAGCAGCCGAAGAAACTCTCCCAGGTTCCTCAAAAATCAAGGCGGAAAGTCCGTAAGAAGCACGGCAAGTCACGGGTCTCTGGTCCCTGATGTTCCCACAGAGGACTAGCCCATGCCAGGGCTTTGCCAGTAAGGAGAGAGATGATGAAGGCGATCCTGACGTCATCAGAATAGAAGGCCCTGGCATGTAGTCTGAAGTGGATCTGGCACTCATGCAGAAATCCCCTGCAGGTCCTCGTGTCTCCGTCATAATGAGGCGGTAGCGGCAAGAAGCACAGGGGATCGGCACTGGTACTGACAGGAAGTGTAGCAGGAGGAACAGCAGAAATGGGTGCGGTGACGACTGTGGTTTGGGCAATGGCGTTCACCGACAGGGGGCGTTGATCTTGCCGTGACTGGAGGTCTTGCATCCCGGCTAGCATGGCTTGTGTGGTCAAGGTCTCAGGTTGACCAGCGGGGTCCATGGCCAGAGCGTACTGTCATGGTCTGTGGGTATGTGGACCCACTAGGCCACACCGCCATAGCGGGGAGGCAGCTGGCCAAACCACAGAGCACCCCAGCAATACAAAGTCCCGCACAAGGGTACCTGAATAGTCCAGACAGTGGCCGAGGCTTTGGCATGGATGGAGGTGGGTGCAGCAGGTTGCGCCAGATGTGGCAGATGACAGCAGGTGCAGCACGTTGCGCCAGACTTGGCGGATCATACTGGACGTGGAAGATGGCACTGGACGTGGCAGATGACAACAGGTGCAGCACGTTGCGCCAGACGGGGTGAATCAATCTGGACGTGGAAGATGGCACTGGACGTGGCAGATGACACAGGATGTGGCAAACTACAGCAGGTGCAGTAGACACGACTCCAACACTAGTAGGCACAGGAACGAGAACACACCGCGGGATACAGGAACAGGTAACAGGGCACGGGTAACAACTGGAATAGGAAAACACTAAGGGACCATTTGCAAGACAGACTTGGGATACACGAACAACACTCAGGCAAGGATCAGAAGGGCAGGGCCCTTCTTATAGTCCAGGAAATCATGTGAGTTGATGATGATGATTGTGGCCCTTTAAGACCGGGCACGAGCGTGCATGCGCACCCTACGGGATACAGCGGACTGGAGTGAAAGTGAGCGCTGGCGTCTCCTAGAAAGGAGATGCGAGCCAGCGCTCACTGATCCATGGCTGCAGGCGTCGGGAGGTGAGTAAACCCGATGGCCCGGGACCATGGACGCTACACTGAGCTTGGTTGTGGTACTGTGTATATGTCGGCGCTTGGTTCTAGTGCTATATATATGTCAGAGCTTGGTTCTAGTGCTGTATTTATGTACTGAGGTTGGTTGTTGGTTGTTTTCAATTCATTGCATATTTAATGGGAACCTGCCTGGTAGTTTTAACCCCTTGAACCGCCACCATGCGGTAATACATGACCTGACAATATTTCCAAATGTATGTTTTTTTCAGATGCAGCAAAATCTATAAAATCAACTTTTAAAATGGCGCACACTATATGCTAATTACTCATTAAAGGGTCATGGGTCGGTGCCGCTGTCCTGGAGAGTCACATAGTCTTGCCTCCAAACCCATCTTTCCAGGTTTGATTGACATCCCCCTGGCTGATACAACTTTCTCGGATGTGCCATTGCCTGGTACTACTTGGGGGGGGGGGGCTGTGTGGCACTATATACAAGGGGGGGCTGTGTGGCACTATACACAAGGGGGGGCTTTGTGACACTATATACAAGGGGCTGTGTGGCACTACTAAGTGGCCTGCATGGCACTATTTACAAGGGGGAGGGCTGTGGCTCCATCTATAAGGGGCTGAGTGTGGCGCAATCTACAGGGGTCCGTGTGTGGCACTATCTACTAAGGGGGGGCTGTGCTGCACTATCTACTAAGGGGGGAAGTGTGGCACTATATACAAGGGAGGGGGGCTGTGGGGCACTATATACAGTGGGGGCTTTATGGCGATATCTATAGGGGGGCTGTATGGCACTATCTACAAGGGGGAGGTGGGGGCGCTATCTACAAATGGGGTGTGACACTGTTTATAGGCGGGGCTATATAGCACTGTCTACAGGGGGGCTGTATGGCACATTCTACAGGAGGCACTATTTATAAGGGGGGCTGCTTGTGGCACCCGGGGGGCCCCGGTCAAGAGTTTGCTATTGGGCCCAGTCTTTCCTAGTTACGCCCCTGAATGTCACTCAATCCTCCCAAAATAGATAATATCTTCCGAAAAAATCTCATGTTCATGTCCAGCTCTAGGATGTAGCTGCTCCTCCTGCCTATGTTCCGAATTGCAGTGACCAACAGGCCATATTTGATTACATTTTAAGGAAGATACATAAAAGATTTAACCATTATAAATTTTAATCGTACTCAAAAAGTAATAATTTTCAATACATTAGAAAATCCTGATATGTTATTTACCACTGATATAGGAAATCGGAACAATCTATTGAAAAGCTGTTAGTATTAGGGTATGTGCACACACAAAATAATCAAACGTCTGATAATACGGAGCTGTTTTCAAGGGAAAATAGCTCTTGATTTTCAGAAGTTTTTTAAGCCACTCGCGTTTTTCACGTCCGTTTTTGGAGCTGTTATTCTATAGAGTCTATGAAAACGGCTCCAAAAATGGCTGAAGAAGTGACATGCACTTCTTTTTCGTGGCCGTATTTCTACGCGGCCATTTTGAAAAAACGCCCCGTCGGAACAGAACGCTGTTTTTCCCATCAATGGGCAGACGTTTGGAGGCGTTCTGCTTCCAATTTTTCGGCTGTTTTTCGGGCCGAAAATAGCCCATGTGAACATACCCTAAGGCCGGATTCACACGAACGTGATTTGCGTCCGTGCAGCCCGCGTGGTTTCCACGCGGCTTGCGCAGACCAATACATGTCTATGGGGCAGTGCAGACAGTCCGTGTTTTTTGCGCAGCGTTAGTCCGTTGCGTAAAACTCGCGACATGTTCTATATTACGGCGTTTTTCGCGCATCACGCACCCATTGAAGTCAATGGGTGCGTGAAAATCACGCATGCCCCACGGAAGCACTTCCGTGGGACAAGCGTTATTCGCGCAACAGCAGTAAAAGAATGAATATAAACATATATATAACATATAACATATATAACACCACGTGCTTTTCTGTTTACAAACATCCAAACGGAGTGTCATAATGATGGCGGCTGCGCGAAAAGCACGCAGCCGCGCATCCATATGAACAGGACACACGGAGCTGACACGCTGATCCAACGCGCGCAAAATGCTCATGTTCGTCTGAATCCGGCCTAAAAGTAACAATCAAATATATTTTGCAATTAATGAACCCTGTTCACATCACATTTTATTGCTTACATTGAGCATTTACATCGGGAAAGCTATAAGCGTGTCCATAGTGCTCAATTAGTCCGCTATCTTTTTTTTAAGGTAAGGAATAGCGTATACAGTTTTTTTTTTTAACAAAGTAGCCTATGTATGACGTATGCCGCTGTAAGGTGTACGTCACAGGCATAGGTTTAATATAAACGTCATTGGCTTTTCAATAGCTTCTCATTACTTATACATTAAACGAATACCTTTATAGTCTTTGCGTAATGGATGCCTAAAAGTGTCATCCGTCACCCGTAGACTATAATGCTATTCGTTTAACTTATACGTCATGAACAAGGTCATGACAATTCATGACATGTACTTTTAAAACATACCATTATAGCCTATGGTGACTTACGGCACTATTAAAACATCCGTCACTGCCTATGTTTAACATGTATGTCGGGAGCTTTTCCCTGCGAAAAGTCAAACGTATAAATGGGAAGTGAATGGGGCCTTCGATTAGTTATGAGGCATGCAATCAAATTACAATATTAAATATTCATCAAGTTTTCCCATAGGCTGAAACCAGTATGGGCTCTAATGTAATAACATTTATGTGTAAAACCTTTCTCACAGAACATTGAGATTTCCTGCTGATCATATAGATTGGAGCTACTATCATTTGACAGCAGTTCTGCTCTCATTTTCTACTGTAAGCTTAATCTCAGCTGATAGCAATGCATTAAAAGAAAAACTAAACATAATTGAAGAACCACAGGGAGCCTTTCACTTTTCCCCAAAACATTTTAAATGATTAATATGTACTGAATAAAACAACTAGGTAATAACGTTCTGCTAGCTACTGCTTAACAATGTTTGCCTGAATATTCTGTAGAAACCACATGGTTAAATTCAAACATATAGTTACATTTAACATATAGTCAATTCACATTCTTTGACATATTTTCTGTTTAAAAAAGGTTATTACATTCAGTTTTTTCCTGTTTCAGGAAAAAGGGCAAAATAATCATGTTTGTGTAACTTTGAATTTCTCCCAGTTGAAGAAAAATCTCACAAGGACAATAGCTATAGAGGATGCAGAGGTAGCAGATGCAGACCATGCAAGAGAGGAGTCTAGCCCTAGTTGATCTGATCTCCATTGCTATTAGGTGGCAATAACCTGTGCAGGACACCTATCTCCAGAGGAACTACATTGCTGGGAAACAAGTGGGTAGGGAATTAGTTCCAGGGTGTCATGGAGAGGGTGTGGAGGGGGTAACAAACACCAGACCCTTTTGTTCTTGGTAGCAATACCTTGCATGTTAATAGGATGCCCATTTTGATATTTTCTATGAGGATCCCTCTCTTATATGTTCCCCATTGACCCGGGCCTTGGTTTGCATTGAAGTTCAGGAGCTTCAATATACCTCTAGTCATCTCACAGTATATAACCAAGCAGATTACTTTGTAAACAGTATTATCCTATATTCTATTAACTTTTCCTATTTTTAATTAATTGAACCCTCTTATATTGGTGAACTGCATTATAGGCAATGTGAGGTTATTAAAAAAATTGTGGGCAAACCAAACACATTTATGCTTAGCCCTAGACTGCATTATCACCGGCATTGTTACAGTAGCCAGGTAAGATCTTTAAGTTATCAGGATCTCTCCTATAACCTCTAAAAGTTAAAGAGGTTGTGAAGAATTAGAAAAACATGGCTGCTTTCTTCCCAAAACAGCATCACCTGTCCATAGATTGTGTGTGGTATTACAGCTCATCCCCATTCACTTCAATGCAGCTGAGCGGCAATATCAAACACAACCCATGGACAGGTAGGGTGCTATTTTTGGAAGAAAAGAGCCACATTTTTGTAATACTGTACAACCCTTTAAAAGAGGCTCCAAACCAGAGTATCATCTTAACAAATGTTCAGTTGTTGAAGATTGTAAGAAAATGATGAGCTACTGGAGGTGTTAACATACATTGGGCTACCCCTTTCCTCAGTTCTAGCAAAAAACAAAGGGGTTAAAGGGGTTATCTGTGACTTTTAATTCTTTTTCCTGGGCCAGGTAATAGTGTAAGTTAATAATCTCTCCGATACTCACCCCTGAAATGCCCCTTCCAGCTCATCACTCACCGCTGAGGTCAGCGATTGGCTGCAGCAGCATGTAGTTGGTAAACGCCATGTGACCGCTGCATGAGCTTCCGGGACTGATGCAAAGTTAACCGGAGCCGCTGCGCTGGAATGGGGAGGGGGTATTTCTGGAGCGAGTATTGGATAGTTTATTATTTTATACTATTACCTGCCCTAGAATTTTTTTTCAAAATTTAGGGTAAGGATGGTTGGGTAAGGTTAAGGATGTTGACATAAACCTGCACCAGACGAGGAACCCATTTTAATTTTTTCTATGGGACCCTCTCTATATAAGTCCTCCTATACCCTTATAGGCCGTGACATGGTATTTTTTTCCAATAAATAACCATTAGTGATTATGTTTATTTGTGTGTCTGCAATTCTTTTTTGCAGTTTGCATGCATGTGTATTTTCTCAGTATTCCAAATCTTGGAATGTTGCTTTATAACATAGCTTTATGTTAACACTTCTGTAAAGAAACACATCACATATTGTATCTATGCTGTAATCATTATTTTTAGTACAACAAAAATATACCAAAGCAGCAACTTTAGAGAGGTCTTAGGAAATACAATCTATGCTCCCATAGGACTGTCATGCTTTGTGGCAGTCTTGTGAAGAGCTGTACATTGCCACCTTGTGACATCCATCATGATGTTCTACCACTGGGGACCAGAGGCATCATGATTGATTTTAAAAGCTGCACTGCAGTGTTGAATCAAACATGGCGCCTGTGGTCCGTGAGCCCTAAACATAATATGACTGACATATCACAATTAATAACAAGCATGTTGGCTTCCAGGAATTTTCAGAAGAGCTGTCTCAGAGCATATCCAGCTCCGGGAAAGTAATGCAGAAACATACACAGGGGGCTTTGAGAGTTCTTCAAACCTTAATATGCTATAACATGTTACATCCTTATTGAACATTTTACCCTTATTTACTTACATACTTTTTAGTAAAAGATTTTACTGGCATAATACACTTTGATTTACATTAACCAGCATTATGAGAGTTTTTTTGCTTCTAATCTCCAAACATATTTTCATGTGGTCTATAACTGGAAATTGTATTAAAAGGGGTTTACCGATCAGGGACATTTATGGCATATCCATAGGATATTAAATAAAGATAAAACTTAGTATTTTCTTAAATACAGTGCTTTTGTGGTTATTCCTGTTCTCTTCTTGGTGGTTACTATATCCACAGGATATGCCATAAGTGTCAGATATATGTGGGTCCCACCGATGGGACCCGCACCTATCTCCAGAACGGGGCCCACTAAAACCCGTTCTACCTCTCTGTACTTCGGCTGACTCGTGTGATTCCCGACCATGAAGAAGAAAACAGCGTAGCTCACTGAACTACGCTGTTTCCGTAAGTCCCGTACAACTGAATGGTAGTTACGGAAACAGCGTAGCTTGCATGCTACATTGTTTCTGTAACTGCCATTCACTACTATAGGAAAACAGCGTATCTAAGTGAGCTACGCTGTTATCGTCTTCATGGTCAGGAATCACACGAGTCAGCCGAAGCACAGAAAGGTAGAACAGGGTTTAGTGGGCCTCGTTCTAGAGATAGGTGAGGGTCCTAGCGGTGGGACCCGCATCTATCTGACATTATGCCCTGCCTATTTATATAGGACATGCCTCCAAACTATACAATTTAAATCACAAATAGTGCATATTCCCACCTTCATTGCACCCCAAAATGAATACAGACCCCCTAAACTAATACATAATCCCTTAGCAATTACAGATTATCTAAACAAATACATGTCCCTAGACCCTCTAAACAAATACAGACGCTAGACCTTCTAAAAACAAAATACAGACTCTAGACCAGACCCCCTAAATAAATACAGACCTCAGACCAGACCGTCTTAATACAAACATCATACCCAACGGACCACCAAGTACTCCTTTATTCATTCACCCTAAATACAGACCTTAGACCAGCAGATACTCATCCCGTTCCATCAGTCTTACTCATTGCCGGGCGCCAATGCAGACAATGTCCTAACGCTAGCCGCAGCACAAAGTTGTTCTGTGCAGCAGCACTCCAGGAGGACTGCAGGAATGGTGAGAGGTGAGTATGTTGTGAGGACATGGGCACCCATCTGACCCATTTTTCATATAAGTAAAATAAATAAATGAAAATCCCGTTTTTCCCAGAGTCTCTCAGACATCTGAGGAGAGTTATCGAGAATGTTTTGACTTCACTAAAATGATCCATATTGAGCCAACATTCAGGGCTCATACACGCAGCTCTGTACAAGCTCTGAATTGTTCGGAGCCATAATACACCACTCTAAGAAGTCTATGGGGCCATACTGTACTTCTGTATGGTTCTTATTTCATACAGAGGCATAAAGAGGTTCTTTCTGTCAGGTCCTACAGAATACAACACAATAAGGAGTATTATTCTCTATATAGTTTATTCAGATTTTCAATTAATTCAACCCTTGTATATTCGTGTACTGCATTATCGGCAATGCAATATTAATATAAAATGTACTCCCCTTTGCTAACAGCAGCCTGTTAACATCTGTAAGTTATTAAGACATATTAGGGACTCCTCATGCCGCTGTATAGGCTTTTTGCACATAATTCTGATGGAAAAAAAAATTGAACCTCTAGTAGAGTGTCTGGAATGTCAATCATAATGTCTTAGAGTCAGAAATGTCTTCTGGTGCCCATACACTATTAAATGAAAGTTGGCTGAACATGCTAAAATCGGTGGGACTGGCCAACTATCTAATGTGTATGGGGGTGTACCGATCCTCAGCCAATGGCAGATATCGGGGAAACAAGGACCAGGCATGTTGGATTTCAACATGGCCAATCCTTTTTTCTTGCGGAAGATAAACCGCTGCCCGAAAGTTCGGGCAGAGTCTTATATTCCTCTCCCCATTGATAACACATGCATGCTTGGCCGAGCAGATTGTGCATGTGTATGGTGGAGTTTGTAGGAAAAGCTCATTCAGTCGACAGCTATTGTAAGTGAATGGGCAGCTATAGAGTGAGGAGCATCAATCATTAGGGTGACAATCAGGTGTGAGTTGGAGTGACCTATATAAGAAACATAAAACAAAGTTTTTACAATCAAAGTGTGGCTTTTGTCACACAGATTTGTGAATGCATGCCATACCTTGATCAAAGGAGATTCCTGAGGACTTGAGAAAAGAGTTGGATGCTCATCAAGCTGGAGAAGGTCAAAAGGCGATTGGTAAAGAAAAATAGGGGCTACATGTTAATGCCTGGCATCTTATATTTAGTAAAATAGTCATATTACAGCTCTCAGGACAGGAGAACCTTTTAAAAGTTCTCTTTCAAATTCTAGTAAATGTGGTCAACTCAGAAGTGTGAAGGCCATCTTTAGTACTTTCACAGCAGGATTTCCAACCATTTGTGCAATTCAAATGCAATCCATGTTTTTTCTGTTCGTATTATCATATCATATTTGGGGCACAGCATGGTTTAGCTGTTTGGACAACTGTTTAATCAAAAGAGAATAAAAATTACAAAATTTTAGTTACAAATGTAAATTGGTCCACCTGTTTTATTTGTGATTTCTCCTGGATTCCTATTTGGACCATTGAATACAATTTTATATAGATTTTTTTTATTCTAATTTATCCTGAGATGACAGGCATGTTTTATACCTAACAGCTGCATTCAAAGCTTGCTCTCGAGATTTGCTTTTCAGGATGTGTCGTCTATATAACAGTCAATGTACAGTAATATGATTCAGGAAAAATGAACTGTCCCACATCATTATAGGTGCTCAAATAAGTTTTTAATGTTCTTTTCACCAGGAAATTTACGCTCCTGGACAGTGGACTTGTTGCCATGTCATGCCACGCAATGCCACATTCGTTTTGGTGATGGAAGTGTGTTGAGCAGTGATGGAAGTGTTGCTTAATATGCCCTACCAGCCCTTCTGCTGCAGTATAGTGAGTGACCCTGTTAAGTTCAACAAACCCATAGAGATTTGGTAGTCTTAAAGAGGCTCTGTCACCAGATTTTGCAACCCCTATCTGCTATTGCAGCAGATCGGCGCTGCAATGTAGATTACAGTAACGTTTTTATTTTTAAAAAACGAGCATTTTTGGCCAAGTTATGACCATTTTCGTATTTATGCAAATGAGGCTTGCAAAAGTACAACTGGGCGTGTTGAAAAGTAAAAGTACAACTGGGCGTGTATTATGTGCGTACATCGGGGCGTGTTTACTACTTTTACTAGCTGGGCGTTGTGTATAGAAGTATCATCCACTTCTCTTCAGAACGCCCAGCTTCTGGCAGTGCAGATCTGTGATGTCACTCACAGGTCCTGCATCGTGTCGGCACCAGAGGCTACAGTTGATTCTGCAGCAGCATCAGCATTTGCAGGTAAGTAGCTACATCGACTTACCTGCAAACGCCGATGCTGCTGCAGAATCATCTGTAGCCTCTGGTGCCGATGTGTCCTCGCTCGTCTGACACGATGCAGGACCTGTGAGTGACGACACAGCGTGATCTCTCGAGAACACGCTGTGTCTGCACTGCCAGAAGCTGGGCGTTCTGAAGAGAAGTGGATGATACTTCTATACACAACGCCCAGCTAGTAAAAGTAGTAAACACGCCCCGATGTACGCACATAATACACGCCCAGTTGTACTTTTACTTTTCAACACGCCCAGTTGTACTTTTGCAAGCCTCATTTGCATAAATACGAAAATGGTCAGAACTTGGCCAAAAATGCTCGTTTTTTAAAAATAAAAACGTTACTGTAATCTACATTGCAGCGCCTATCTGCTGCAATAGGAGATAGGGGTTGCAAAATCTGGTGACAGAGCCTCTTTAATGCACTTTTACACTGTCCAATTATCAGGCAAACGAGCGTTCACAGAACACTCGTTCCCGATAATTGCCCTGTGTAAACAGGGCAATGCCCAGACGATTAACATGTAAACGCTCGATCATCTGCTAATTGTAACGTTTATGCAGCATAAAATATTATCGTTGTCGGCAGCACATCTCCCTGTGTAAACAGGGAGACGTGCTGCTAATATGATAGAAATGTATGAGGACGATCGATCGGAGTACTGAGCGCTCGTCTCCATACGTAGCTCCTTGTGAAAGGAGAAAAACGAGCGCCAATCAACGAGCTGTCTGGTTGATCGGCGCTTGTTTACACGGACCACGTTGGGCCGTGTAATATCACCCTTAGTCGCTGTTGTCTGAACAGATTTGGGCCTTTGCCTAGCAAATAGACATTCATACAATATTCATTAAGGCTTCTGATTGACTCCCCTATTATGGATTGCAATGGGTATTTGTCAATCTTTTAACCTACACATACATACAATTTGCAGATTTGCACTTGCTTGTAATAGTTGCCTTTTACTGCCATCTCTTGTGCAGTCATTTGGCCTTTTGAACTTGTGCTCTTTGCTGGAAAAAAACGAAATTACCGCTGACCAAGGCCATATATTTTAAAGTTCTATATCATGTTTCATCCCTTTAGCTTTATTCCTGTGATGTGTCTAATAAACAACAAGCTCCAACACATCAGACAGAATAATGGTAGAAGAAATAACACTTTGTTTAAAGGTTTTATTAAACATTTTTGTGGGTATATTTCTTTTTTATAGTACAACAGACAAGAATGCACAGGGCAAATAGCCATTTTGGCTGAATCAATGTAGCCTATCAATCCATTACAAATCTGGACCATCAATGATGTATTTGATAGAAGCAGCTATTTGGTGTGTAGAACCAATACTCATGAGTGTGCAGCTCATTAAGAAGCATTTCTCCTAAAATGAAGAAATTGCCTTGTCATCTATTGTGAAGATGTTAACATTTTTTCTCAGTCATCTATCCTTCTAGGAAAGCTCATTGACAACCACTATGTCCCTATCAGTGGGACCGCTGCGTGCAGTGATTGCAACTGCAACTAGGCCTTGGTGTATGAGGGCCCAATGACCCTTTTGGCCCATTAGAGGACAGCAGCACTATATGTAGACATTGTGGTTTTGGGTGTCCCAGTATAGATTTTACATCAGGGCTAAGAAGCTTAAAGCTATGCCTCCAGTTTCCATTTACAGTTCCCTTGATTTGGCAGATTTAACATTCGGGAGACTTAAAAAGTCACCCAACTTTTTAAGGCTCCCGAATGTTAAATCTGCCAAATCAAGTATTGATACTTATCTTACTCACCAGAACAAAGGAAAAGAGCACCGCGGATTAGCCAATAGCAGGATGCAAGATACAGGGAGTTCGATGAAAAGAGCCTCAATTTGCAGAAGAGTGTTAGTATTCTAGTCCAATTAAACCAATTGCGGCATAGATGAATAAAACATAATCAAATAAAAATAAAACTTAGTCTAATAAACTATAATAATTTAATAATAAAATAATACCTCTTCAAATCCTATATTCATATTTGCCATTCAGGACTTTAGAAAAGCTGTAATAACAGCCATATTGGTTGTCACCCATATTTACAGGTGACAATCAATGTGTGAAGAACATTTATTATAATAATAATAATAATACAACTTGACAGAACATGTCAGAAGAAGACAATTCAAAGACTTTTTATTGTTGATTTTTATTTTTTTTATTTTAGGGTGGATGCTCCTTAATTCAGTTAGAACTTTTGTCTTCTATAGAAAATTACCAATTAAGCTGCATTCACACTTGCCTCAAGTTCATTCTTCGTGAAGATCCCAGCATGCTGGGTCACTATGCATAGCTCGTTCTTTCTATGACACATATGGCAATGTGGGGCTACAATAGACATTTTGAATATCAAGGTCGCAGAGAGTCAAACAGGGTTTTGTACTTTAACCAATACACATTCACATCTCAATGGGGAGAAAGGTTAAAGGTGAAGCTGTTGTCAAAGAGTGTTATTAAGTCCCTTGAAGGGGATTTTTTTTATTATCGGTTGTTCAAATTAAGATTGATTTTCTGGAGATCCTAGGAACTCTCTAGGGACCTGACCATGAAGAGCCTGGAGAGAAGTGAAAGTTAAACGAAAAGGTGCTAATTAAAAGGCCCGCTTATCACGTAGTTAAAAGAGACCCTTAAGAACGCCTCTTGGCTTCCTGCTGGTTTACAATCTGAAAATATATGTTGTTATTCTAAGATGGTGTGAAGTTACAAGAGAGGGAGGGCAACCTCCAGGACCATTATACTCTCAATCACTAAGAAAATATTTAGTCTTTAGTATGTGATACTAACTAAAATACAACAAAACTGAGGACTGGCTGTTCTTAGGCATTATACAGGGACAATTCTTACTACTACAACTATGAGATTGTTTTTCCTTCCCATACTTCAACAATTTTTACAAGCGACGCTAAAATGGTACCTTGTGCTGCTCATGTTGTCCTACAGTGTTTGATGTAGATAATGCTACAAATTGTAATGTTGTTAGTACCAGATTTTCTTCTCTGGAGCATGTAAGCAAAATACGGTTGACTTATCAATAGTGTGCATGAATGTATGATTTATCCAGGGCCGCACCGTCTATGAGGCGAGATGAGCATCTTGCCTCAGGCAGCGGCCTGCTGCCTCTCTGAGGGGTGCGACGGAGGCGCCACTAAAACCAGCCGCCGCCACCCCCTCCTGCACTATAATTGTACCTGCATCTATAGGACGCCGATACAATTACATGCATAAGCGCTGCATTAGCGATGAATGGCGGGGCACGTAAGTGGCGCAATGATATCATCACGCCACTTATGTCGTTGAATGGCAGGGCAAGGCACCCTGACAATCAGCGCCTTTCAATGACACAAGCGGCTCTATGACGTCATCGCACCACTTGTGTCGTTGAAAGGCGCTGATTGGCAGGGCAGAATGTCTTGCCCTGCAATTCAGTGCCTTTTAATGATGCAAGTGGCTCCAGCAGACCTGCTCAAAAGAGAACAGGCATGCATTGCAAGAAGACAGAGCAGGAACAGGATCAGGTGAGTATGTAATGTTTTTTTTTCCTTTTAAAAGTGTGAGTGGCTATATGTGGGTCACTATCTACAGGGGGTCTATTTGTGGGAGACTATCTACAGGGGGCTATATGTGGGGCACTATCTACAGGGGGGCTATATGTGGGGCACTATCTAGAGGTGGGGCACTATCTACATGGGGCTATATGTGGGGCACTATCTACAGGGGGCATTATGTGGGGCACTATCTACACAGGGGACTATATGTGGGGCACTATCTACAGGGGAAATATATATGGGGTACTATCTACCTGGGGGCTATATGTGGGGCACTATCTACAGGGGGCTATGTGTGGGGCAGTATCTACAAGGGGGATATATGTGGGGCACTATCTACAGGTGGGCCTATATGTGGTGCACTATCTACAGAGGCTCTATGGGGGCAGTATCTACAGGAGGCTCTATAGGGGGCACTATGTATGTGGGGCACTTCTACAGGTGGCTCTTATGTGGGGCACTGTCTACAGTGGGTTCTATGTGGGCACTATCTACAGTGGGCTCTATGGGGAGTGCTATCTACAGGGGGCACAGTTTGTTTGTTTGTTTGTTTGTGTGTGTGGTTGTGTGTGTGTGTGTGTGTGTGTGTGTGTGGGATACAGTGTATGGTGCTATTATAATCAGGGAAACAGTGTATGGTGCTATAATAATCAGGGACACATTGTATGGTGCTATTACAGTTAGATGTGCAGTGTATGACGCTATTAAATTTAGGTGGCACAGTGTTTGGCACCATGCTTATTTTTCCTTATTTTATAGGTGCAGAAATGTTTGAAAAGTGAGAAGCTGAAGACATCTGAGCGGAAAACTGCAGAAATGGGCTGTGACCAAGCGAACTCATCATAGAGGGAGGGGGATGATGTTTTCAGCGGGCTAGTATTGCAGTGTATTGTACCAGCTATCCAACGATCGTTGGTTCAAGTCCACTAGTAGGACTAATAAAATGTGTCAAAAAAAAGTTTCATAAAGTTTCTAGTAGTGTAAAAATATATATATATCAAAAGTTAAAAAAAATTGGTATCGCCACATCCGTAAAAGTCCAAACTATTATAATATACCATTATTTAACCCGCATGGTGAACGCCGTAAAAAATAAAAAACGAAGACGCCAGAATGTTTTTTTTTTGTCACTTCATATCCCACAAAAATGTTATAAAAAGTGATCAAAAAGTCTCGTGTAACCCAAAATGGTAACAATAGAAACTACAGCTCGTCCCGCATAAAATAAGCCCTCATACTGCTCAATCGCCGGAAAAATAAAAAAGTTATGGCTCTCAAAATGTGGCAACAAAACACAAATTGTATTTTTAACAATTAGTTTCTTACTTGTAAAAGTAGTAAAACATAAAAACACGATATAAATTTGATATTGCCGTAATCGTATTGACCGGTAGAATAATATTAACATTTTTACCATATGGTGAAAGCCATAAAAACAAATTCCCTTCAAAAGAGGAATCACAGTTTTTTTCCTATTACATCCCAGAAGGAATATTTTTCAGGTTCCCAATACATAATATGGTACAATGGTGCCGTAAAAAACTACAACTTGTCCTGCAAAACAAAAGCCCTCATACGGCATTATAGTCAGAAAAATAAAAAAGTTATGACTTTTGGAATGTGGGGAGGAGAAATTAAAATTAAAATCCAGGAAATGGCTGTGATGGGAAGGGGTTAATATAAATGTTTATTCTTCCTCTAATCAGCACTGTAGTCACTTTATGATCTGCAGCAAGATGATGGGTGGTATGATTTTTTTTGTGAAATAGCAACTCCCAGCAAATCCTTATTTATGAAAAGTCACATAGTCCTGCCTCCAAACCCACCTTCCCATGCTTGATTGATATCCCCCTGGCTGTTATACATCACTACCAGTCTCCTCCAACATTCTCGGATGCACCATTGCATCAGAGGTATGCAGTGAGGTGTACTCTGCCAAGCTTCATCGCTGCACCCCGCATGGCAGGGAAGTACAAGGCAATGGCGCATCAGCAAGGGTTGGAGGAGATCTGTGGAGAGCTATTTAAATTTTCACCTCAGGCAGCAGAAAAGCTAGAATTGGCCCTGAATTTATCGAAAATAGGGCAAATCGCACCAAATTGATTAAAGTGGCACATATGGCATGATTAATTTTCACCTCCTTACACCATCATCAGTATTTGGCGCCAAAATTTGCTCTCGCCGTTAATACAGTTGTTGCAGTATATGATTCATCTTAGTCACATTCCTCCTTCTGGTCAGTTTGTAAAACTGTTAAAGGAGGAATAAAAAGTCCCTATGGCCAGGATTACACACGCTGTTTTGATACAGTTTTTGGCTCAGTTTTTTTCGTAGCCAAATACAGGGGTGAACACAAACGAAATTAGATGCATCAGTCTTTTCTTTATACCGTTTTCTTCCCTTTGGATCCACTTCTGGCTATGGCTCAAAAAAACGGAGTCACCAAACACTACATCAAAACTGTGTGTGTGTGACCCTGGCATAAAACATATGATAAATTTGGGTCATGCCATATACTAAATTAGTTTTTTTTTTAAATCTTCCCATCTAAACCGTGATTCTTAGGACCCGCCCATTAACTAACCCACAACAAAAGACACATTGTATATTAACGAACTAGAACTTCAACTCGTATATTAATCATCTATAAATAGAGCTACATTATGTGTATATTGTATATTAACCCCTTAATGACCAGGCCTGAAAAGGCCTTAATGACCAGCTAAATATTTTAGCTTTTGCCTCTCTGCCTTTCAGCAGCCATAACTTCTTTATTTTTTCAATGACGTGGTTGTTTGAGCTTTGTTTTATGCGGAAGAAATTGTATTTTTTGTTTTTGCATGGTTTTGGGGTAGAAAATATTCACTGTGAAAGGCTTCATGCACACGAACGTATTTTTTTCCTCCCGTAAATACTGGCGTAAATACGGGTACTTTGTCACACGTATTCGACCCGTATTCCACCAGTATTTACGGACCCGGGCCCGTTGTCACCAGTATTCCACCTGTATTTACGGACCCGTTTTCTCTGCAAAATTGCACTGCACTAATCGGCAGCCCCTTCTCTCTATCAGTGCTGGATAGAGAGAAGGGGCAGCCATTTCGGGCAGAGTTTCCGCAGCGGAACGCAGCGATTGTAAGTAAAAGAAGTTCATATGTCTTGGTGACACGTCCCTCTTTTGACATCCAGTCCGACCTCCCTGGATGATGCGGCAGTCCATGCGACCGCTGCAGCCTGTGATTGGCTGCAGCGGTCACATGGGATGAAACGTCATCCCGGGAGGCCAGACTGGAGGAAGAAGCAGGTAAGTTAACTTTTAATACTATTAACTCCAGCGGTAGTCACTGTCCCGGGTGTTGAAAGAGTTACTGCCGATCAGTTAATTCTTTCAGCACCCTGGACAGTGACTATCCCCTGACGTCGCCTAGCAACGCTCCCGTAATTACGGGTGCACACACGTAGCCACCCGTAATTACGGTAGCCCCATAGACTTCTATGGGCCTGCCCTTGCCGTAATTATGGCCTGAAATAGGAAATGTTCCATATGTTTCAATGGCACAAACGGGAAGGTACCCGTAGCCAATAGAAGTCTATGGGCCTGTAATCACGGGCCGTAATTACAGCCCGTAATTACGGCTGTTTTTACGTTCGTGTGCATGAAGCCTTTAAGTTATATTATTTATTTTTAAGGTGTGAATATAGGAATTCACATTGTTGTTGTTTTTTGCTTATTTTCTTTCCCGTTCATGTTTAACACCGAATAACCTGTTGAATTAATTCTTCAGGTTATTACGGTCGTCTAGATACCTAATATGTGTAGTTTTTTTGTTTTTATGTAATGTAGGGGAAATAAAATTTATTTTATGCAAAATAATGACTTTTTTGGGACTTTTTTTATTTATAACATTTTTTGTTAATTTTTCTTTTAATCCCATTGAAGGATAACTTTATTTACAACTTTATTTTTTACTTATGATGTATGAGCATAATCTTGTATGCTAATACATTACACTGTGTCACTATGACACAGGCTGCTGCTAGGGCAGCACATAGTGTACACTAACAGCAGGCAAACTGAACATACAGCCCTGGGGTCCTTTCTAGGTCCCCAGGGCTGACTGTAGAGGAATTCCCCAGTCTTCAATCACGTCACCGAGTTTCCAGTCACACGATCGAACAGGGGAGTACCCTTTGATCATGCCGCAGTTGTGGACCGTGGCGATCAAAGGCTTAAACAGCTGGGGTCGGAATGTTTTCCGACTCCAGCTGTGTTCTGGAGGCTGCCCTAAGTTCAGGAGCTGTAAGTTATTGCTGCTGTTTAGAGGATGAGTGCTCACAGGAGCGCTCATCAGCCTCTTCTACAGCGACGCCAAAAGACTTCGCTGTAGATGAAGCACTTGTACCTCCTGCCTTCAACGAATGGTGGGCAGTCGTTAAGGAGTTTAATGGCATAGCACCGACTTTCAATAAATCCACTCTGTAATTCACTCTTCACTCTGAGCAGAAGACACACTTCCCAAAAGAGCCCACACGCAAATGCCTCTTGTGCCGCCTAACTGAAGAGCCAGGCTTGAATATTATGTTAAAGTGGACCTGCCACTAGGTCATATAAGTTGAACTGGTTTACTGATCTGAATAGCGCTGTCTCCCTGATTCCAGAGCTGGTTTTCTTTTTTTTCCTAGACTCCCCGCCCCATTCCAGAGAAATGGCCCACTGTTGTGTTCGCTCCCTATATGCTAATTTGCTCTAGTTAGAAAATAGAGCGTGAACTACCCTTAAGCTGCCTCGCACTGATTGGTCAGCATCAGAGGCAGGGAAGCTAGCTCCACCCTGTTGGCTAACCACAGCATATATGGAGCCAACACAACAGTGGGCAATATCTCTGGAATGAGGTGGTACAGGATAAAAAGAAAAACAGAGCTGGAATCAGGCAGACAGCCTATTAAAGTCAACTAGCCTGTTCAACTTATATGACCTAGTGACAGGTCCTCTTTAACTTGCACAAATATTTTAAATGAAGTGAACTTGTATTTTATTTTTACATCAAGGATTATGGTCAATTTATTATAATTTTGTATTTCATTTTTACATGGAGGGTAACAGGCCTGACCAGCAATTTGTAGAAAAAAATAACCCTGTGTCATTAGGCTTTATCTGTGCTGTATGCCAGTTCTTGATGTGTAGTTGGCCACAGGGGCATTAAAAGCAATTTACATGCCCCCCCTTCTTAAATGTGGATTTGTTTTACATATCTGATGGAGGTCAGGTACATTAATACCTTCCATTTTAAGAAGACCTTGTCTTAGCTGTGTTTTGCTTTTGTCAATTTGTTTAAAGGTATATTCACACATGACAAATGTTACAGTTTAGTGAATGGGATTTTATGAAATGGCTAAAAGCCATATGTATTTGTGGTGGTTTTTCTGGTACCCTTTTGGTGATTTCTCCTTCTTGACCTAAATAGGGAATTCACAACCACAACTTTGGGGGTTTTCTTGTGATACCTCCACTCAATTCTAGAAAAATGTAGAATTGTAACTTTCAAAAAACTGCGGCCACAGCAAAATTGCAGCAAAGGCTATATTCACATCTGCGTTGGTGGCTCCGTTAAGGGCCTCCGTCGCAGATCCGGCAGGCTTTACCAGAGTTTACCGGAGAACATTACACAGCATGCTGCACTATTGTGTCCGGTAAAATCACAGACACCTCGACGGAAAGCCGATGGAGCTTATTAAAGTCAATGGGTTCCGTCTGCAACGGGCGGTGTCTGTCGTGCAACGAAAGCGTTGGTTCAGTTATTCCCTTTTTCTGCTCCTTTGATGGAGCAGAACAAAGTAATGGCCCAATGCAGATGTGAACGAAGCCTAAAACTGTATATATAAGTGCAGTTTTTGTCCACGCTTTGCCATTCTATCTTTCAGCCACACAGCAAATGGTTAACCTGAGATGTTTAACTTTCGAATCATTGCTTGGATGGAACTGGATGGGGACTACTTTCTATATGAGATAATTAATAATAAAAAAGATGATTTATTATCATTGGTAAATTCTAATGATGTTAATAAGTGATACAAGAGGTATGTGACTGTATAAATCTATGCAACCAAGGCCATGAAAATTTTATCTGGCCTAACATCTAATCAGTTTACAGTTTATTATCAGTTTATAATCCCATTCTTCCACCAGGAGAGGGGTCAGCTGCATCCAAACACAGACTAAGTGGAGAGATGGTGGTGCACGTACGCAACTGTCTCTATTCAAGTATATGGGAGTTACGGTAACAAGTCAGAGTTCCTTCTTCTTTGAACATTGGAGTGATAACTTGTTCAATGACATCAGAATGAATATATACTGTATTAAGCAATGTATCAGTATAGCCGAGAGCTATCAGTCTGGAGTCAGGACAGACGAGAATTTAGGTTAGTCTCACCTACTGGGAGAATGAGGGTCTCCATTCCACCAGAAGAGGGGTCGGTCCAAACATGGACTGAATGGACAGGTGGTGGTGCACGTACCCAACTGCCACTTTTCACATATATTCGAGTTACGGAAGCAAGGCAGAGTTCTTTCTTCTTTCATAGTCACAATACTTTATATTCATTCAAAATATACATTGGGGGGCGTGGCCAGCAGTCGATGGCGCCGGTCGCATAAGCTGAGAGCTCCGCGCCCTGCCACGCAGATCCAGCAGCCTACAGCGGGGAAAGGTGCCTCATATGGGGAAAAAAAGACCCCAAGGGTCTAGACTCACCCCTGCAGCACAGCACCAGGTCGCCGCCGCTCCACCAACGATCGACGGCTACTTTCTTCGGCGGCAAGCCACGCCGCTCCCTCAGCCGCAGCCATCTTGGACAGCCTCGTGTCAGAAGGAAGGGGAGATGTCCGAGCAGGGAGAGGAGACAGTGCCCCACGTACAGGGTAAGCTGAATAGCCGGATGGCTAAAGTTCACCCTCCCAGCTCCCCTAAGCTGTCCTCCACCTCGTCCTGTGAACAGCAGGGAAGGGGGTCCCTTATCCCAGGAGTAATGGAGGCTAGGCCACGAGGAGCATCAGCTCAGTCAGAGGCCCCAGTACACCTGCTTGAACCACCAATGTCACAGCCCTCAGCACAAATGGCCCTACAGATTTGGCCTGCACCTAAACCTCAACGGCCCACGATCCAGCAGCCGGGGAGGAGAGACGATCTGGGGGATACACCATCTTTGACCCCCTATGCCCAGGCCCCTGTATATGCCTCAGATTCTGACCTGGAGGATTCAGCCTCACTTCCTTCAGATGTGCCCCCTATGTGGAGGGAATGTTTCTCACAGTTGCCCACTAAAGAGGACTTTAAGAGTATGATACAAGAAGTGAAGGCAGCTTTTCGTTCAGAATTGGCGGGGGTGTCGCAGCATATACAGCAGATTGCTATGAGGGTGGAGGCTCTAGAAGATGACCACGATGCCACTAGGCGCCATGTCTCTGTGATACAGTCTTCAGTGTCCTCCCAGCTGGCGTCCATTAGAGATATGCAACTGCATCTAGAGGATTTGGATAACAGAGGTCGCCGTCATAATATAAGGATAAGGGGCATACCTGAGCCCTCGGGGTCTGAAGATCTTCCCATCGTGTTAGAGACTATCTTTAACGACCTTTTGGGTGCACCCCCGTCTAATCGGATACCGCTTGACAGAGCGCATAGAGCACTGAAACCAAAATCCATTACATCTCAGCCCAGAGATATCATCTGCTGTGTCCAGGATTTCCGCACTAAGGAGGACATTATGCTTAAAGCCCGTCAGCGTAAAGACCTGGAGTATGCCGGTGTGCCGATTCAGTTATTCCCGGATCTCTCCTGGATTACGTTACAGAAAAGACGTCTGCTTCGTCCGCTTCTCGCAGCCCTACGGGACCACAATATTATTTATCGATGGGGGTTTCCGTTCTCCCTTACAGCCCGAAGAGATGGTGTTTCTGCAACCCTGAGGTACCCAGGGGATTTGCCTAATTTCTGTGACTCCCTTGGTATACCAACGCCCAAGATGCAGAATTGGGAGACTCCTTTGCCGCCTTCGTCTCCACCTCCAGTCTGGCAGTCGGTCCGAAATAAGCGGAGGACCTCTCCAAGACGACAGTCTAACCGAAGTTCACCAAGACCTGATTTGAATTGATGGACGCTGCGCAGATACACGGCACCTCCGTAATATATGTGAAGGAGCCTGGTCACCCATACCAGCTGCTCCCTTCGCCAGTTGCACTATCCTAGGCTAAAAATGCATTTAGGATTATATTTCTGATTTTATGTTGCTTCTCTTTAATTCGTTAACGTAAATTGTGGCAGGGCGCGATTGCCCGGGATACACTTGGCTCTTTCACCCCCTTTTTTGTTTTTGTTTTTTCTCGGCCTGTACGTATTTATACGTACTTTTGTACTAGGTTCCTCGACTGTTGAGACCCGACCTCCTTTTTTGATAGGGGTAATTTGTTTTGCAGTTCTCCCTCTGTTTTTAGAGAGAGTTGCAAAGGGTAATATTGTATTACCAGTTTTCTTTTGCTTTAATATCACCCGCCCCAGGGTATAGTATTCTCCCTGGTAGTATTTTCTGAGTGTGTTTGAAATTCATTGATCTCATGCATTTCTCTTTGTTCTCACTGCAGATATGTGTATTGTCTCCCTGGTACGTCTTTACCCCAGTGTCTTTCCCTCCCCTCCTACTTTCATCCGAAATAACACTTGAGACGACAGTGAATCCTCCAAGAACCTCCAAGGTAGAAGGACGCCGTAGAACACTGCTTGCTTTGAAACCAACATGGGACTGGCCCCGACATAACTGTGAGCTGTATACATCCGCACTTTCCACATCCTTCTTTACTCTTTCATACATCTTTGATCATGGTTAAATTTGTCACACTTAATGTCAAGGGTCTCAACTCCAATGTGAAGAGACGCTTGCTTCTCAGGGAGTTGAAATCGCTTGGAGCGGAAGTTGCTTTTCTGCAGGAAACACACTTAGATTCATCCGGAACTTTCCAATTTGCCCGAGGGGCGTATCCTGCTGTGTACTCTGCCTCGTCAGGTCGCAAAAGGGAGGGGGTGGCCATTTTGATAGCAGCTTCCTGCCCCATACAAGTTCACACCTCACATCTAGATCCGAAAGGCAGATATGTTATAATAGAGGGGACTTTGTTTGGACAGCCCATTGTTTTATGTAACGTTTACTCTCCTAATACCGCACAGATTCCATTCCTACGTAGACTCCTTTCTAAACTCCAGAAGCTTCCTAAGGGGGCATGGCTGGTGGGAGGAGATTTTAATGTCCCGTTCTCCACGTCCATGGATAGGGTCTCTCTTACACACGCTACTCCGACGCCCACCCTTACAGGACTTTCTACACGTTTTAGGCAACTAATTAGAGAGCACCAGCTCTATGATTTGTGGCGAGTGGATCACCCAGGTGATAGGTCCTATACCTTCTTCTCCCATACGCACAGCACTCATACACGCTTAGATTACTTTTTTGGTAATGTCCCTGCCCTCCGTGCGCTCCAGGGGGCGAATATAGACCCCATCTCTTGGTCAGATCACGCACCAGTTTCTGTGTCCCTGCAGATAGGGAAACCAAATACGAGAGTATGTCATTGGCGCTTAAACGAAACTTTGATTAAGTCCCCTGCTCTTAGGGACAGCCTGGCCGGACATATGCGGGAATTTTATGCACTTAATGAGGGATCGGTTCCTTCAGTATCCACTCTTTGGGAGGAGCATAAGGCGGTGATGAGAGGGCAATGCATAGTAATGGGATCTAGATTGAAAAGAGACTCTCGGGCCAAGCGGGTGGCTCTCCATCGGACAATTACTATGTTGGAGAGAGAAATGGGGATTAAACCGGCGGTCCCGACACTACGGAAATTGATAGAGGCTAGAGCACAACTCAAGGACTTAGCTATGAAGGGGGTAGAAAAGTCATTACTATACACAAAAAGGAAATATTACGACAAAGGTAATAAGGCGCACTCGCTCCTGGCCAGACTATTGCGGGATCAGGCGACTGTTCGTACTCCACAGGCGGTTCGGGATAAGGCGGGCATACTCCAGCATCACCCAGACACGATAGCCACACTTTTTCATGACTATTATAAATCCTTATACCACCTGCCAAATACCTTACCACCTGATCCGGCTCGTCGGAGGGAAACGCTGCAAGCATATCTCTCTTCCTGTGCTCTCCCTAAACTGAAAGATGAGGAGCTTTCATCCCTGAATGCCCCGATCTCTGCGGAGGAATTGTTTGATATATTGAAGGACCTCCCTAGTGGTAAGGCCCCTGGACCAGATGGCTTTACATATGGGTATTATAAGACCTTTGCAGAGATCTTGGTTCCACGGATGGCTTCCTTATTTAATGAATTCCTACAGGGTTCTCCCATCCCTCAAACATTCCTGCATTCTCATATCACGCTGATCCCTAAACCGGGTAAAGACCACGCAGAGTGCTCCAATTACAGACCCATAGCCCTTCTGAATTCGGATCTAAAAATTTTCACCCGTCTTCTGGCTAATAGACTCAATGTTTGGCTCCCTTCTTTGATTCACAAAGACCAAGTGGGCTTTGTGCCTCTTAGGCAAGGAGGAGACAACACACGAAGGGCCCTTGACCTCATTGATGCCCTCCAAAAGCAAAAGGAATCGGCGATCCTTCTTAGTCTAGATGCAGAGAAGGCGTTTGACCGCTTGGGATGGCCATTTATGTTCGAAACTCTAAATTCATTTGGGATTTCGGGCCCTTATTTGACAGCACTGCGTGGTCTCTACTCCAAACCGACAGCGGCAATTAAACTCCCACACTCCACCTCCCCTCCGTTTCAAATCTGGAATGGTACACGTCAGGGGTGTCCCCTATCCCCACTTTTATTTGTGCTATGCATAGAACCTTTAGCAGCTCAAATACGGAAATCCAGGGATATAGCGGGGGTCCAGATACAAGATAAAGAGTTTAAGGTTTCCCTGTTTGCAGATGACGTCCTCTTGACTATCACTAAACCTCATACCTCCCTCCCTAACCTTACTACAGTTCTCCGTAGGTATGGGAGGCTGTCAGGATATAAAACTAATACATCTAAAACGGAAGCGCTCCCTCTTAATGTCCCACACCAGGAGCTCCAGCTACTCAAACACAACTACACCTACAACTGGAAGGAAACCTCCCTGACTTACTTAGGAGTTCAACTCACTCCCTCCTATACGTCGGTTTACAAGGCTAATTTCCCCTCTCTGTTTGTAGAGCTACGTCAGCTAATGGCCAGGTGGGATCCTCTTCCCATGTCATTTTTTGGGCGCATAGCAGCGGTCAAAATGACCTTACTCCCTAAATTACTGTACTACTTTGAGACTTTGCCGGTAGCAGTACCTATGAAGGAATTGCGGGCCATGCAGTCTTCTATCCTCAGGTTCATATGGCATTCCGGCAGACATCGAATCCCGAAATCAGTTTTATTATCGGGTCGATCTGCGGGTGGGCTATCGGTCCCTGATGTGGTGAAGTACTACTGGGCGGCACACCTCCGTCGTATACCCAGCTGGGTGTCTTTAAGGGCGTACAATAAATGGACCGAAATAGAGAAGCTATGGATGGCCCCGGTCCACCCAAACTCCCTGTTATGGGGTGACCCACTGGTAATGCCGACTGCATCTTTATTGGGTCCCATGAGATTTCAAAGGGAGGTGTGGGAAACCTGTAAAAACCGCTTCCATTTGGCATCGGGTTGTCCGCCCTTGACTTCGGTACTCTACACTCCCACTATTCCGGGGGGCACTACCTCCCGAATAGTCCGATTGTGGACGGGAATTGAGGTATTTCATCTGGCTGATATGGTTGATCCCCACACGCAAGAGCTTCACCCGTTTTCATACTTTCAAAAACATCATAATATTCCCTCCGCTGCGTTCTTTCACTATCTTCAGGTTAGACATTACATGCAGCAAACTTTTAGATCCACGCGGGTTACTGCACCTACAAGCTTCGAAAGGTTATGTCGGTATGCTACCACCACTAGGGGGCTTATCTCAGCCATTTATGCATTATTGCTATCCCCGGAGGGTTCCCCTCCGCCTGGGCATAGATACATGTTGAAGTGGGAGGCCTTACTGAATAAATCCATCCCGCTCTCATTGTGGCAGATTATTTGGTCACAAGCAGCTAAAACCTCCATCTGCACTGCATATAAGGAAAACCAATATAAAATCCTTATGTTTTGGTACCACACCCCTGCCTTTCTGCATAGCTTCAATCCGGGTATTCCGTCGGAATGCTGGCGTTGTAGAGGTCAGAGAGGTGATCTGTTCCATATTTTCTGGAGCTGTTCACTGGTACAACAGTATTGGTTGGAAGTTAAGAACTTGGCATTGGCGGTGTTGCAGCAGGATATTCCCTTAGATCCTCTTCATTACCTCCTAAATGTTCCCCCTAGGTCTTTGGGGAAATCACCAGCTCGACTCTTCCGACACTTTCTCACAGCCGCTAAGACGTTGATAGCATGGAAATGGAGACAGACAACCCCTCCCTCCCACATCGACTTAGTAACTAGAATTAGGGAAATACGTACAATGGAGCATATGACGGCCTCTATTGACAATGAACTGGACAGGTTCAAAGTGGTGTGGGTCCCGTGGGACAAGTATTGGATACAGGGAACTCAAGATTAGGTGGTAGGTGGAGCTCCGACTATCCCCCCCCCTCACCCCCTTAAACCCCTGTGTTTTTTCCCAGATGTTTTGTCTGTCTATTGAAAGTTACTGTCTTACTATGTGAATTGCATGGCCCTTCATGCTGTTCTAAGTTATATGTATATTTTTGAAACATTTTCAATAAAAACACAGTTGAAACCAAAATATACATTGTTCGGACTAAAAAAACAGTCAGTAGACTAGTAAACTAGTTACATATGTTTACAAATGTATAATAACTAAAATAATTGTGTAATTGGCTCAAGTTAACCATTTTATTTAGTAGGTTATACTTTTTATTTTTGTTGTAACTTTGTGACATAATAATCACTGGTTATCTATTCATCATCTTATATTTCTATAATGCCAACATATTCAGCAGCACTTTACAGAGAATGAACTCTTTAGCATTGTTCTCTGTCCCGCTAGTGATTGCCATCTAATTTCACTACTTATTCTACAGGCCACACTCAGTATTGAAGGAAATCTGCTGACTTATCATTTTGTTTTTGTAGTATGGGAGGAACCGGAGGAAACTTACATGAATGTGGGGAGAAAATGCAAACTACATGCACATGCTGCCCTGTACAGAGTCATACCCAAGGCAACCACTTGTATTTTCTATATTAAAGACATTCTCTACTATTGATTCATTTTATGTTGGTTGGTAATAGGAAGCGCAATATTTCTGACATTATTCCCTTACTGCACTGGCCTTGAATCGTAAATGGCGGCCTTTTTCACCACTGCTGAAAATAATTGTATTTGGACAGTCAGACTTATGTAATATAAATTCTACATAAAAAATTGTGTCTTATAGTGTTATGCATGTAAGAGTTTCATATATGCAAGTTGTAGTCACATAGTCTGACATACCAGCCCCTACACACACACACACACACACACACACACACACACACACACACACACACACACACACACACACACACACGTACACAAACCATTCAGTTATACCCCCCACCCCTCATAAACATTCAACCCCCTGAGGGGATGGCATAACAGTTGTCTCTGATTAGAGTGCATTTGCTCTACAATATTGCAGCAGTCTGTTTTTAGAGCCTGTCACATACAGAAGGTAAAGTCGAGACTTGGTCCAGGTCCAACCTTCCGTGCATCTCTCTATCTCTTTTTTTTTCTTTCTGCCTCTCGCTGTGCAAAGAGATGGATTCCTGCTGCTTCCTTACCGGCTTTTACAGCCGCCCTGCCTGTAGGAACAAATGGTACATTTCAGAAAATAAACTTATCTCATTTGTATGACACCACAAACCCTCCGGTTATAATGTTGCACCATTAGTTGTAACAAGGCTTTAAGCTATGCTAATTCAATATATGTAGAAACTAGAAGAACGTGCGCACCAGACAAATCTGCATACTATCCTTACATCTGGCTTTTACTGGAGGTCAGAAATACATCCTTGTGAGGTTTTGTCAGTAATAAAAATAAAAAAAAACATCAAGTGATACATTGTTAAATTAGATTTTTTATATTTGTTACATTTGTGTTTTCCTTGAAATGTGTACAGATAAAAAGTTAAAGACCAAGTTTACCCAGAAATAGCCCTCTTATCACGAAAGTGCCGCTCATGACTCTTGTACAAGAGAAGACATGCTTGCAAATATATATTAATTAGCATTATTATGTTCGCTTTCTTTTTAATTGTGGCTGCCATTCAAGCTTCAGGGTACGTCCACACGTGGCATGAACACTGCAGAATTTACGTCCAGATTTTCTCTGCGAAAATTCCGCAACATTTAAAGTAACAGTAAAGAGGAAGAAATTTGAACTAATCTCATCCACATGCTTCGGAAACATTTTTGCAGAAAAGTAGTGTGGAAATTGACCTGCAGGTGTGAATTCCCAATCTGTATCAATTTGTCTTGCGAAAATGCTGTGCAATTTCCGCACAGAAAATGCAGTCGGAAGTTGCGCAGTGTTTAATACGTGTGGACGTACATGTAAGGAGCTGTCTGAGACAATTAGCAGGTAATTTTCCGTACTTCTTTTCTGCTGATTTTTTTCTCGCAGCGTGTGGACGAGATTAGTTCAAATCTCATCCGCTTTGCTGCTACTACAATACGCTGTGGAATTTACGCACAGAAATCACCGGAGCTGCAGGGAATTTAACAGGTGAGCGTAATTGTGTTTTAAACATTTTTTTAACATATCCTGCTGCCAAATTAATTTTTTTAAATCTTGTACAACCCCTTTAAGTGGATCTCCACTCTCTCGAGTGTTTTGTCCTTTAAATCTATAAGGTCCAACATTCTGCGCTGATAAATTTTCAATATATCTTTATATTAGCCATTTTTCTGGGCACCAGATCACTTGCATAGCCCCTCCAGCAAATGTAATGTAGTGTAATGTAGTCATGTGTATTGACTTACCTGGTGCTGTATTTCCGGGCCGCCGTGGGGTAATGTGATCTGTATTCTGACAACCGAAATGCTACAGCATCTGCTGTAGGGACGGGATGTCAGTCTCTTAATGCAAATCAATGAGACTCACATCTAAGCTCTCATAGACTTGCAATGAGACCCTGACTTCCGGTGCCTACAGCAGATACTTTAGGATTACGGTGGCCGGTAATCGCTCAGACTTGATACTGAATAAATTGCGATGTTTGGAATGTTTTGTTTCCATTTTTTATCATTTGCATATCATTAACATGTCTATCGATCCTGTGATTTCCACAATTCCAAAACTTTTACTTTTTGGTGTTGCAATTCAATGTTGAGGAGTGTTTGTGTGTGTTTTAAAGGCCCATATATGCGCAACGGTTTGAAATTAGTTTACTTTAGCTGCACCCACAACATGGAATCTGCTTCTGTCCCCGATAATAAGTTAGTATTTTGGGCCCAGTTTACACTTTGCATTTTTATGAAATTTATTTTTTAACCAGAATTGGATATGGATCCTAAAAAATTAGTAGACTCATAAAACTTTTAACTCTTACTCTGCTAGACCTACGTATTACATGTTCACTCATTAAATTCTAGCGGCCATAAAATAGTGCTGTTGAGGCCCACCGCTTCTGTTTTATAAAAATTGCAATGCCTACTACTGATATGAAAAATAACAATAGTAATTTAGTAGTAGGTTATAGCAAAGATCTTTTTGGAACTTGGAAGTTCACAAATCATGGCCGGTGGACTAAGACCTAAGCCCATCTTCTTCTCTAATGTGTGATAATACAGTGAACATAAAGCCTTTACAATGTGCCTATGAGGAATGCAAATCCACACTTTTGGGTTCCTGTTCAATTGGGGTGTTTGTAGAAAGGTAAGGTTTTGTTGCGATGCCTCCAAGAATAGTGACATTTAAAATTAGTTTGTAAAATGAATTGGTATTAAGAAATTTGTCATACTGGACTTGCTTATTTCTAAGTTATAATATTACATTCAGACTAGGGCTGGGTGATTATGACCTAAATCAAAATATTAATAGAACATGTAATCTCAATTACGATAAATGAATATTTAGGTAACACCCTATTTTGCATACCACGCCCCCTATTTGCATTCTACACCATTGAATTCATATTTATCCTCTGATACTGCTGTAAATTACTGTATATAATAGCCCCACTGACACTGCTCCCACACAGTATATTGCCAGATAGCTGCCCCCCATATTATAATGCCCCATAGCTGCCCCCACACAGTATAATGACTGTATAACTGCCCTCCACACAGTATAATGCTCCTTTAGTTTCCCTCCACACATTATATTACCCCCGTAACTGCCTTCCACACAGTGTAATGCCCCCGATAACTGCCTCCACACAGTATAATGCCCCATAACTGCCCTCCTCAAAGTATACTACCCCCATAGCTGCCTCTATACAGTATAATGCCCCCATAACTTCCCTCCACACAGTATAATACCCCATAACTGCCCCCATAGCTGCCCTCTACACAGTATAAAGTTCCCCATAGCTGCCCCCACGCTGTATAATGCCCCACAGCCTCAATAGTTCCTAATAAAATACATACCTAACCCCATTCCAACGACGAGTGGAGGAATCCCTCTGCTCCTCCAGTCTGTGTGGCTAAGCGCAGACTGGCACAATGACATCACTGCCTCGCGCCTGTCTGTGCTGAGCCGTGAGCAGACGGCAATACATGGTGAATGGTAGAGCAGGGACCTTACGGCTCCCTGCTCTACTGCTGAATTCAACTGTATCTGTCCTTCAATTGCGCTGAATTCGGTTTCAGTTATTTTTCGATTAATTGCTCAGCCCTAGTTCAGACACAACAGAAAATGTCTGCCTTTTGGTGTTATTTTGCCACAGATTTTGGGGCCGACTTGCCACAGGTATCAAATTTTGCATTGTATTTTAAAATCTGCAGCTTGCCTTACAGTGGTGTCCCTAGGCCTTAGCACTAGGGGCACATTCTGCGCATCCCATGCAGTTCTTCATAGTATTCAGCTTTTTCATGGCAGCATCACCCTACCCCGCAGTTAACCAATGAATGCTTTTTTTTTAAATTTATTTATTTTTAAACCCAATTCACTAGAATTGTACTGTACTTTTGTTGCAGATTTTCAGTGTGGAGTCTGAAACGAAAATCCACCACGCCTGAATGTGACATGTAACCCAAGAGGTTAAAATTACAGGCAGCTCAGTCAGTCCTCTTAGGGACTCTTGGCCTTTTAGAAACCAATCAGAATCCAATTTTTATTTTCCTAGTATAGGATAAGTTAAAAGAAGAGATATGACTGGCTAATATGAAGCCCAACGTTGCCATGATACTATTGAGCTTCAATGGTATTTTCTTTATAGTACATAAGGACAGGATAGGGTTATATTTAGGATTCTAGGATGGAAGAGATGATTGGTACCAGAAATGGACAAAAATTAGATGTTATAAAAAAATCTGACTTTTAGAATTGAGCAAGAAATGCTTCCTGAATTTGTAAGATTAAGTATCAACTATGGATCATTTGAGACCGGCTAATTCCTTGGTGAATCATACAACTTAATTTTACTTTACCTCCCCTGTCTCTCAACAGTCAAACACCTATGCCAAAAGAAAGTAAAAGAGAGAGCAGTCCTGAAAGGGTAGGAAAAAAAGGATTTTCATTATGAAAGTTAATTAGCTTCCAAGCCAGGCTGTACCTTTTCAAGAGGAGGAATTAGAAGCATTTAATTGCTTTATCAGCCTTCTCTTTGATTTTCAGCAATCAGGCCGATTCCATTTAATTTAACTGCCACAGATGAGAAGAAAATTGATGCTCTCACCTGCCTCGGAGCAGAAAGAGAGAGAGTAAGAGAGTACGCGAGGGAGAGAAAGAGAAGTCAGAGGAATTGGCAAATATAGTGTCTGCAAATTAATGAAAACTAACAGCATTTGTTCACAATTGGAAATGATGTGTGCCCTGAGGTGTTTGGAAGATATGTACCACAGCGGAGGGAGCCGGTCTGGGATGTGAAACCAATCTTAATGTCAACAGAGAGGAGGGGGTCCCCTCCCCAGAACGAGAGCAAACATTCCTAGGATGATTGGGGATCAATTAACTCATATGAGGAGAATCATTGCGCACAAAAACACTTTTTGTGTGTCACAATGGATAATTTACTGCTTTGTCTGTTGCAATTGTAGCCTGTTTGCTGAAGGTGAAATGGATGCTGTTAAGTTGGGCGTTTGCTTGATAAATGTGTTTTCTTTAATGTCAATTTTGCTTCTCACCGTGCCAGGTATTTTCTTGCCTAGCAGCCGCACTCTGCATTTTGTACTATAGACCAGGATATCATCGCGGTCTACTCAGTCATGCTTAAGGCCTTCAGTAGAGTCTCTTCAGGCGATGTTCTCTAAATAGTCTTCTCGCTGCTTAAGGTGTATTATGTCCTATGACTGGTCTTTACCAGAATGTTTTGCTTCACAGATCTTGTACTTTTAATCTCAATATTGATTTCCAGCAACAGAAAAAAACTCAGTGCATCTTGTTTAGTGTATAGGGCTGTATTGAAGGCTCAGTGGTCTTTGATAAAGAACGGAGATTAAAAGAAGATACATTTATTTTATTTTTAATATATATATTTTTTTAATAATTACAGAGGATCTGTCAAAAGTTTATTAATGCCCAATCTCCTAGCTAATCACAATGATAATGACAGTGAAAATTGTGTCCCAAAATGTTTATTATTTTAAAAGTTTTTTCTAAATATGCAAATGAGCCTATACTAGACAAGTGGGTGTCAACACCAGCGATTCTCCTGAGGTGGCGCTACCTCACAGCCTCTGACGCTGTCCTATCAGCATGAAGCTGCTTCATACAGTATGAGAGACTGAGGCTGTAGAGAAGGGGGATCACTTAAACCAGCCATATCTCGGGCTGAGATGAGATACTAATCTTTCATGACACCAGGATCGAGTTCTAGCTGTGAAACAACCGGAGATATCACCAGTTTAAAACACAGTCGGGAATGGAAACTGTATAATATATCATCACACTGTGTTGCTGGGTAGAGACGGGGGAGAAGCTAAATGCTGTGTAGCGTTCATGGCCGCGGGCCGTGGGGCCCACTCACCTCCTGACGCCCCGCAGCCATGGATCTGTGAGCGCTGGTCCCCGACTCCTTCCCAGTAGACGTCAGCGCTCACTTCCGCTCTGGTCCGCTGTGTCCCATAGGCTGCGCGCGCACGCTCGTGCCCGTTTTTAAAGAGCCAGCGCGCGCGCACATGTAGGAAATCATCATCATCAACACACATGATTTCCTGGACTATAAGAAGGCCCCAGCCCATCTGATCCTTGCCTGAGCGTTGCTAGTAATTCCCAAGTCTGTCTTGCAAATGGTCCCTTAGTGTTTCCCGTTCCATTTGTTACCCATGCCCTGTTACCCGTTCCTGTATCCCGTGCTTTGTTCTTGTTCCTGTGCCTACTAGTTGGAGTTGTGTCTACTGCACCTGTGTCATCCGCCACGTCCTGTGTCATCTGCCACCTCCAGAGGGATTCGCCACGTCTGGCGCAACCTGCGGCATCTGTGTCATCCGCCACATCCTGTGTCATCTGCCACGACCTAAGGGATTCGCCACGTCTGGCGCAACCTGAGGCACCTGTTGTCATCCGCCACATCCGGCTTTACCTGCTTCACCCACCTCCATCCGTGCCAGAGCAGTCTGGACTATCCAGGTACCCTTGTGCGGGACTTTGTATTTCTGGGGTTCCCTGTGTTTTGGCCAGCTGCCTCCCTGCTACGGCGGTGCGGCCTAGTGGGTCCATATACCCACAAACCGTGACAAGCTGATTGGACAGCGTCATACAGAAAACATTACACCCCCATAGTGAAAAGAAAGAGTCACCTCCCATTTGGCAAGTATAGCAAATTAACATATTTAGAAAAATGGTCATAACTTTGCAAATAAACGTTTTTGAAAAAAATATTACACTGTAGTTATCAGCAGTAAAGCGCCTATTAGATTAGTTAGTAGGAGAAAGGGAATTAATAAACTGGTGACAGATCCTCTTTAAGACTTTTTAAAATCCTTAATGCTGAGATCAATGGAGACTTTGGTCATATGATGGCATGTGGCCTATGATTTAGAAAAACATGAAATCATAGAATATATGCAAAGTCAGCACAGTCAAAGGTCACAGCTAACTATAACTTTTACGTAACACATTAGTCACATAAAAGGAATGTGAATGTAAATATACACTATTGCATGTGAGTCATAGCTTGCATGGGGAGAAAAAGAAAGTTACATAGCTGGAAAAAAATGCATTCTGTGATTTGAAATATCTACTCATTTAAAAAAATTCACGACAGAAGTTGACATGTAGTCCTGGTCTAACTTTGTTTTGAACTAAGATTAAACAAGGTTCAAAGACACACAAAAACTGACGTAGATTGTTTGATAAATTTCCCCAATAGACCCAAAGGACTCATGCACACTGCTCACTACTATGGACCCACATTGCCTCTGTTTGCTGTAAACTAGCCCGGTATGGTGCCATATGTTTGGAGAAATTCTCCCATTGGTACCTACATATGGCATCCGATGGAGGATCATATCAGATTTGTATGAAATTGCAAAAGAAAA
Organism: Rhinoderma darwinii; assembly: GCF_050947455.1. NCBI lineage: Eukaryota > Metazoa > Chordata > Amphibia > Anura > Rhinodermatidae > Rhinoderma > Rhinoderma darwinii. The sequence continues at coordinate 58,548,869 of NC_134697.1, read as the reverse complement.
CTTTTGCATAACTGTATGAAATCGGTGGCATATGGAGGTACAGTAGAGGCCCCTGCACCTCTATGCGAGACGTATTATGACTCATAATACCACCATTTGCGTAAGCCTTAACTTGAAGTGCTATTTCAGAATGGCCCGCTTTACTGAAGTGTCAGAATACAAAAGTGTATAGGTAATAAAGTCCCCAGCAGTTGTGCAGTAGCCTAACATCACACTTTATAGGATCTATATACAATATAACAATCAAATACTCATTTGCATTGTAACATGTGTTGCCACTGCCTCTAGGCTCCCCAGACATAGAGTCCCAGTTGCGATTGCTAGCTCTTTCAACCTCGAACTGAGGTCTTTGTCAGGCATCTCAGTTTGAGGTTGAAACGCGTAGCATCAGTTTTTTTGAATGTATATGAATAAATTAAAAATGTTTGAATACTTATGGTGGATCATTCCAGAATTTTGCACAAGAGCGCCCCACAAAGGGCGCTTTTTCACACTACCTATCCACAATGAATATGATAATAAATTTCCAGCAGTATAGAATCCCCACACAAAGAACCATTTTTGTTAACATTTTAGACTTAATAAGTTAATTATATCTGTAATTATTGTAATATTATGAGATTGTAATTAAATTAATAGATGACTCTGCTATTTGTCACTCACCTACCTTTAGGTTGAAGTATTTCCCTTGGAAGGCCTGACTTGCTCTGAGGATGAAGAATGCTTATCACCTGTATTGAGCTGTTCTAACCCCTGTCCTCTCTGATTAAACCTGTACTACTGAGGAACTCTAAGTTAATCAGACTCTTGCCCAAGAGGTCATTACACAATATAGAATGTTTTAACAAGAAAAAAATATGGCAAAAGGGTTTAATAGGGTCATAAAATGTACACATTCACTATATGGCTGGATCAAAAAGCACATGGAAAAAACAGCACATACTTACATTATAACAAACTACATTTCAATATAGTTTTACATTATTATTATTAATAATAATAGATCTTTCTGATAAGCCGTCCCAGGAAGGCGTGATTTTTGTTTGGTTTAAGGGAACTGGAACTGTCCTCCAGATCTTCAAATTGCTATCATTAATGCAGTACAAGCCACAGTCTGTTACCCTTTTAGAGCACCAAGTTATTTGGAAAAGCACTATGTTGGCAATGTAGTTGAAAGAACCTGGACCACAATGAAAAATCTATCATCGAGACAACTCCAACCATCACATGCAATGACTCTACTATAGCTCTACAATATTGTGCATTTCCGATCTGCCATTATTTTCCTGCTCATATATACTATTCTCCTCTTTGTGCCTTTGACTGTACACTCTGCACCCTGTATAGCTATGTCACTGGGTGCCATTAAACTCCTGCTGTTCACACAGCTACACATGCATATACAGTACATGCAGCATATATAGCAGTTTTTTTTATTTTATATCCAACAGAAAATGGTGCATTGTACAGAGTTCTGTTAGTATAGCTGAAGCAATCTTGATAGTGGTCTCCACTATGTCTGGGAACTGTATCACATTCCCGTGGCAGAAATTTTCCGCTGCAGATTTTGCCACAAATTCGTGGCAAATACGCAACAAATCTGAAGCATAATTTGTATATTTGAGGGACACCCAAGACTTGGCATATTTCGCAGTGGACTTGCCATAGATTTCACCTTTTGCTTGGCAAAGACTGAAATCCGCAGTGAAAATCCTCTGCTTCTCCGCAACAGACTGTGCATGCTGCGGAATGTATTTTCCGCACAGTTGTTTTATGCAACATCTGCACCTACTTAACTAAAAAGCTATAGAAACCAATGGAAAAAAAGTCTGCTGTAGATTTCCACTGTGGCTTGTCCGAACATCTGAACGTTCCCCTGCAGGAGTTGTCTACTTTGGACAATGTCTTTCTGTTAGAAGAGTGCACTAAAAAGGTGATTCCTGTGTGACCTGCTGCTGAAAACCTGAGCAATCGTCTGTAAACTTTGGTAAACTCAGCAGCAAGTGTTACCTTTTTTTTGCAGTGCCACCACAAGGGCAATTAAACTTTACATGGCGCCCATTATTGGCTTTACTTGCAATGCATGGATGTGCGGATTCGCTCTTTCGAGCCGTGCTCAGCTCCCGCTAATTGATGGAGGACCTAAATGAGGGACTCTATTCAACTCAAAATGCTCTAACCAGGGTGTTTTAACATTTTAAACCAGACAACTCATTCAATTCTTATTCATTCTTACAGTGCAGTGCTAAATGCTGTGAGCAGAGAGATCCTGCTGTTGTAATGCGCATGGGTGGTAGTAATGGCATAGCTAGTGCAGGGACACACAGGCTGGTAAAATGCAGTACACAACTTTTACTTCCAATCAGGCATACGCTTGATGGTTCACAATATGGGCACAGTTATTAGCAGTTATAGCAAACAGTTCAGAAGCTTAATGGTCACACTAACTTACATTCACAACGCTTGGCGGTTGCAGTCAACAAGAAGGTGAGAGACAGTGATATGGCTTGTCTTTGTCATGCGGCGCAGGGATGGTTCATCCACCTGTGGTCTGTCAAAGAGTCTACTGTTACTGCAATATGCAGCACAGCTCGTTGGCTTCCAATCTATGGCGTACGTTCCATTCCTTAGTCCTTCCAGACCTCTCACTATCCAGTGGGCGCCTCCTTGAATTTCTCCCGCTAAGCCACTTCTACTGCCTTTTCCACTTGCCAGCTAACGCCTGTCCGACTGCTTGACATGTCTTGGTACCGCCACTCTGGCCGATTCCTGAATTTATGATCCGCAACTCCTATGTCGCTTGCTACTCTCCCGTCCACAACAGTATGTGAGTACTGATAGTGGCACCAAAACCTTTTGCATATATAGAGTATTAACTCCTTCCCTAAGAAACTTTTCAGCGCTAACAAATGCGGCCGCACGCTATTTAATCCACTTCATGGCATCTATCCTTTTGAAGCAATAGTACAATGTTTACGTAATAACCTATAAACAGTATACTACAATCTGCAAATGAAAGGGGCATTAATTGTCATGCATAAACACATCAAAGTGTAGCGTACTTTCCACTTTAGACCAGTCTTGTCTCTCTGGCGACCCACTGGTGTAGCAAATATAGTCCAGAAAGTGTCTGTAACAAAAATGTGTTTAAAATCTCAGGCACGCCTTACACAGTGTATTAAAAAATCCATAATGTGGGCATGAATATTGATGTGTGAAGAGCTCCTTCAAAATAATTGCATGACCTTTGAGAACAATTTTATATGGAAAGATTCTGTATCCCCAATAAGCAGATGCAAGTGTGAATGAGGGCTAACCAGTTATACAGTTAGGTCCAGAATTATTTGGACAGTGACACAAGTTTTGGCATTTTAGCTGTTTACCAAAACATATTTAACGTACAGTTATATAATCAATATGGGCTTAAAGTGCAGACTCGCAGCTTTAATTTGAGGGTATTCACATCCCAATTTGAGGAAGGGGTTAGGAATTACAGCTCTTTAATATACAGCTGCCTCTTTTTGAAGGGACCAAAGGTAATTGGACAATTATCTCAAAAGCTATTTAATGGGCTGCATGAGCTATTCCCTCATGAATCCATCATCAATTAAGCAGATAAAAGGTCTGGAGTTGATTCCAGGTGTGGCATTTGCATTTGGAAGCTGTTGCTGTGAACCCACAACATGAGGTCAAAGGAGCTCTCAATGCAAGTGAAACAGACCAACGTTAGGCTCAAAAAATGAAGAAATCCATCAGAGTGATAGCACAAATGTTAGAAGTGACCCAATCAACATTTTCGTACATTCTTGAAAAAAAAGAGCGCACTGCTGATCCCGTGAACTCCAAAAGGCCTGGACGTCCATGGAAGACAACAGTGGTGGATGATCACAGAATCCTTTCCATGGTGAAGAAAAACCCCTTCATAACATCTACCCAAGTGAAGAACACTCTCCTGAAAGTAGGTGTATCAGTATCTAAGTCTACCATAAAGAGAAAACTTCATGAGAGCTAATACAGAGGGTTCACCACAAGATGCAAACCATTAACCGCTTCCCGACCGCCCATAGTAAATTCACGTCGGCACTTGCTGGGCTCTGTACAGTGACAACGTGAATTCACGGTGGGTGTTAAAAGCGCGAGCCGGGTATCTCAGTGTAGCGCTGACACCCGGATCGCACTGTTAACCCCTGCCTCTGGTCCCAGAGACATGATCGGGACCTGATTGTTTCAGGACCTGATCATGTGATCACAGGGAAAGTTTGTTGTAGCAACGAACTGGAAAGTTTGTTACTATAACAAACTGGAAAGTTTGTTGCTCCAACAAACTTTCCCGGGGACCAATTGCAGGTGCTGCCATCGGTTGTCATTTCAAAACAGGAGGCCATACAACATCCTCCGGGTCTGCCATGCACGGCAGAAGTAATAAAAATATTTTATAAAAGTGTAAAAACAAGTTCTAAGTTACAAAAACAAAAAATGCTTTTTTTCCTATAATAAGTCTTTTATTATAGGAAAAAAATTTAAATGTTAAAAAGTACACATATTTGGTATCACCGCGTTTGTAATAACCCAAACAATAAAACGATATGATTATTTTTCCCGCACGGTGAACACCGCTAAAAAAATAATTGAAAAACAATGTCAAAATCACAATTTTTTTGGTCATCAACCCTCCCAAAATATAGAATAAAAAGTGATCAAACAGTTGCATGTACCCCAAAATAGTACCAATAAAAACTACAACCCGTCCCGCAAAATACAAGCCCTTACACAGGTTTTTTGACAGAAAAATAAAAAAGTTATGGCTCTCAGAATATGGTGACACAAAAAATACATAAGTTTATCGAAAAGTGATTTTATTGCGCAAACACCTCAAAACATAAAATAACAATATACATATGGTATCGCCGTAATCGTATCGACCCGCAGAATAAAGTAAAATGTCATTTACAGCGCACGGTGAATACTGTAAAAAAAAAGACAAAAAACATTGTCAGAATTTATGTTTTTTTGTCACTTTGCTTGCCCAAAAAATTTATAAAAAGTGATAAAAAAATCACATTTACCCTAAAATGGTACCAATGAAAACTACAGATTGTTCTGCAACAAATAAGCCCTCACACAGCTCCGGTGAAGAAAAAAGAAAAAAGTTCTGGCTCTCAGAATATAGCGACAGAAATTGTGCAGTGTCCAAAAGCAGATAAGATCGGGCGCCATTTATTAGTGCGACACTGGTCACACATCTATGAATTATTATTTATTTACCGCATGATTATACCCTCTTATTATGCCCTAGTGTACTCTGCACAGCTTACATGTACCCCCACATTATAAACTGAAATACCAGCAAAACCCCAAACAGAACTATTACCAAGCAAAATTTGCGCTCCAAAAGCCAAATGGCGCTCCCTCCCTTCTGAGCCCCACAGCGTGCCCAAACACCAGCTTACATCCACATATATGATATTTTATATCTGGGAGAACCCGCTCAACATTGTATGAGGTATTTGTCTTCAATGGCCCAAACTTGGCACAACGTATTGTGCATTAAAATTGCATATCAGTGGAAAATTTTAATTTTCACTTTGCACCATCGGCTGTGCATTAACGCCTTCGCGCACCACGACTTAATAGCATGTCGTGGTGCGGGGGGTTATATATGGAGTGGGCTCATGCGCTGCGCCCGTTCCATATTCTGCAGGTGTCTTTATTCCTTGCAAATATATATAATTTTTTATATTTTTTCAGAAAAAAAATAGAATTTCACTTTCACAGACAAACGCCAATAAATATAGCAAAAGACCTGTGGGGTCAAGATGCTAACTATACCCCTAGATAAATTCCTTGAGGTGTGTAGTTTCCAAAACCGTCACACCCAGGACTAACGGACAGGAACACCGATCGCGCTGTTGCAGGAGCCTGTAAAAATGACATTATACTGCAATACATTAGTATTGCAGTGTATTGTACCAGTGACCTAATGATCGCTCATTCCAGTCCCCTAAAGGGACTAATAAGATGTGTATAAAAAAAAAAAAGTGTAAAAAGTTATTAGTGAAAAAAAATATAATATATTTAAAGTCTAAAAAATCCCCCTTTCCCATGTTTCCTCTAAAGTAATGTAAAAAATAAAAAAATTAACAAAATTGGTATCGCTGCATCCGTAAAAGTCTGAACTATTACAATATATCATTATTTAACTCGCACTGGGAACACCGTAATAATGAAAGAATTGAAAACGCCAAAATTGCAGTTTTTTTGGTCACCTTAGCTTTTAAAAAAAAATCATAAAAAGTGATCAAAAAGTTGTATGTAAAAAAAAATGGTACCAATAAAAACTACAGCTCGTCCCACAAAAAATAAGCCGAGACACCGCTCAATCAACCAAAAAATAAAAAAAAATGATGCCTCCCGGGATGTGGTGAAACAAAACGTTTTTTTTTTTTTTACTTTGTAGTAAAATAAAAATTTAGGTTGTTTTTACCGCGCGGTGAAAGTCGTAAAAAGAAAACCCAAAAAACAATGGAGGAATCACAGCTTTTTACAATTTCAGCCTGCAAAGAATTTTATTTTCAATTTACCAGTACATTAAATGGTGTCACTAGAAACTACAACTCCTCCTGCAAAAAATAAGCCCTCACACCGCTCTATTGACGGAAAAATAAAAAAGTTATGGCTCTTGGAAAGCAGGGAGGGAAAAACGAAAATAAGAAAGCAAAAAATGGATCAGTCCTGAAAGGGTTAATTCATTTCTACTGAAAAAGCATTTATGACCACATGTGGGATATAGCCGTACTTGGGAGAAATAGCTTTACAAATGTTGGGGTGCTTTTTCTCCTTTATCCTTTGTGAAAATGAAAAAATGCAACATTTTTCTGGAACAAATGTTGATATTCATTTTCACTGCCTAATTCTAATAAATTCTGCAAAAGACCTGTGGGGTCTAAATGCTCACTATATGCCTAGATCGATTTCTTAAGGGGTGTAGTTTCCCAAATGGGGTCAGTTTTGGGGTGTTTCCACTGTTTTGGTACCTCAGGGGCTTTGCAAATGCGACATGACACCCGAAAACCATTCCAGCTAAATTTGAGCTCAAAAAGCCAAATATTGTTCCTTCCCCTCTGAGTCCTGCCGTGGGGTTCAAACAGCAGTTTATTACCACATATGGCATATTGCTGTGATCAGGACAAATTGCTTTACAAATTTTGGGGTGATTTTTCTCCTTTATTCATTGTAAAAATTAAACATTTTCATTTTCACAGTCTAATTCCACTAAATTCAGCAAAAAAAACTGTGGGGTCAAAATGCTAACTATACCCCTAGAAAAATTCCTTGAGGGGTGTAGTCTACAAAATGGGGTCACTTTTGGGGGGTTTCCACTGTTTTGGTCCCTCCAGGGTGTTGCAAACGCGACATGGCACTGAAAACCAATCCAGTAAAATGCTGCGCTCCAAAATCCAAATAACGCTCCTTCCTTTCTCAGCTCTGCTGGGGGTCCAAACAGCAGTTTAGTACCACATATGGGGTATTGCCGTAATCGGGAGAAGTAGCTTTACAAGTTTTGGGGTTCTTTTTATTCTTTATTCCTTGCAAATATAATTTATTTTTATATTTTTTCAGAAAAAAAAGTAGATTTTCCCTTTCACAGACAAACTCCAATAAATATAGAAAAAGACCTGTGGGGTCAAGATGCTAACTATACCCCTAGATTAATTCCTTGAGGTGTGTAGTTTCCAAAACCGTGTCACTTTTGGGGGATTTCCACTGTTTTGGCCCCACAAGACTTCTCCAAACCTCACATGGTGCCTAAAATATATTCTAAAAAAAGGAGGCCCCAAAATCCACTAGGTGCTCCTTTGCTTCTGAGGCCTGTGTTTCAGTCCATTACCACACTAGGGCCACATGTGGGATATTTCTAAAAACTGCAGAATCTGGGCAATAAATATTGAGTTGCGTTTCTCTGGTAAAACCTTCTGTATTACAAATAAATTTCAGCAAATATTTGTACATTTCCCCTCTACTTTGCTTTAATTCCTGTGAAGCGCCTAAAGGGTTAAGGAACTTTCTGAATGCTGTTTTGAATACTTTGAGGGGTGACGTTTTTAATATGGGCTGATTTATGGGGTCTATCTAGTACATAAGGCCCTCAAAGCCACTTCAGAACTGAACTGGTCCTTGAAAAATAGCCTTTTGAAATTTTCTTGAAAATGTGAGAAATTGCTGCTAAAGTTCTAAGCCTTGTAACGTCCTAGAAAAATAAAATAACGTTCAAAAAATGATGCAAATATAAAGTAGACATATGGAATATGTGAAATACTAACTATTTTGTGTGGTATTACTATCTGTTTTACAAGCAGATACATTTAAAATGAGAAAAATCATAATTTTTGCAAATTTTCTCTAAATTTTCTCTACATTTTTCCACTAACATAAAGTACAATATGTCATGAGAAAACAATCTCACAATTGCTTGGATAGGCAAAAGCATTCGAGCGTTATTACCACATAAATTGACACATGTCAGATTTGAAAAAATGGGGCTGGTCCTGAATGCCAAAATGAGCTCGGTCCTGAAAGGGTTAATCAGCCCCAAAAATAGAAAGGCCAGATTAGACTTTTCCAAACAACATCTAAAGAAGCCGCCCAGTTCTGGAACAGCATGAAACTAAGATCAACCTGTACCAGAATGATGGGAGGAAGAAAGTATGGAGAAGGCTGGGAACGGCTCTTGATCCAAAGCACACCACATCCTCTGTAAAACATGGTGGAGGCAGTGTGATGGCATGGGCATGCATGGCTGCCAAAGGCACTGGATGACTAGTGTTTATTGATGATGTGACTGAAGACAGAAGCATCCAGATGAATTCTGAAGTGTTCAGGGATTTACCTTCTGCTCAGATTCAACCAAATGCAGCATGGTGATTGGACGTCGCTTCACAGTACAGATGGACAATGACCCAAAACATATTGTGAAAGCAACCCAGGAGTTTTTTAAGGCAAAGAAGTGGAATATTCTGCAATGGCCAAGTCAATCGCCAGATCTCAACCCGATCGAGCTGCATTTCACTTCCTTAAGACAAAACTTAAGGCAGAAAGACCCACAAACAAGCAACAACTGAAGACGCTGCAGTAAAGAAAAAAACAACCCATTTTATTTATAGTAATGTTAATTTGGCCAATTTTTTTTGAGCCCCTGAAATGAGGAGATTGTGTAGAAAAATGTTTGCAATTCCTAAACGTTTCACAGGATATTTTTGTTCAACCCCTTGAATTAAACCTGAAAGTCTACACTTCAATTGCATCTCAGTTGCTTCATTTCAAATCCAATGTGGTGGTGTAATGACGGGGTAGGGAGACAGACAGGTGAGCCCTAATCTACCCGCCACTCAGTCCCTGCCTACTTGCATGGCCCGTCCTAGGCGACGGCGTACAACTGGGCGAAGGTCCCTACGCTCAATATGTGCACGACAGACAAACAGACAAGGGTACACAGAAGCTAAAGGAAATGGGGCAGTTGCCCACGGCAACACCGTGAGCAACAAGAGTAGTGGACCAGGAGTGTACGAGGTACCAAACGCAGAGCAGGAGAGTAGTCAGTAAAGCCAGGGTCAATATGAAGCAGAGGTCAATAGTACAAGCAGCAGCAGCAGAGCCAGGAAACAGGCAGAATCACAGGCAAAGGAGGAGCAGGAAATGAAGGTATAAATAGACAGAGGGCGGGAGCTAGCTCCGTCTGGCCAGGCTGTGATAGGCTCTCCCACTTCTCAGCCTCCCAGCCCGAGTGGTAGATGATCGAGTCACTCTATCAGACTTAGGAGCAGGTGCAGACTGATTAACCACGGGCGTCGACACAGAAGCTGTGTCTGTCAGATCCTTTACAGTACCCTCCCTTTTATGAGGGGCCACTGGACCCTTTCTAGGTGGACCTGGCTTATTGGGGAACCGAAGATGGAACCTCCTGAGCAATACCCCAGCGTGAACATCCCGGGCGGGTACCCAAGTCCTCTCCTCAGGCACGTATCCTCTCCAATGGACCAGGTAGTGGAGGGAGCCTTGAACCATCCTGCTGTCCACAATCTTGGCCACCTCGAATTCTACCCCTTTAGGGGTGAGAACAGGGACCGGAAGTTTCCTCGAGGTAGCCAAGGACGGGGAGCAGCGTTTCAGGAGGGAGGCATGAAACACGTCATGTATTCGAAAAGATGGGGGTAACTCCAGTCGGAAGGAGACAGGGTTAAGGACTTCAATGACCTTGTACGGCCCTATATACCGGGGAGCAAATTTTTTGGACAGGACTTTAAGGCGCAAATTTTTTGAAGACAGCCACACCAGATCCCCGACAACAAACAAGGGGTTAGCAGAACGTCTTCTATCTGCATGAGTCTTTTGTATGCTCTGGGACGCCTCTAGGTTCTTCTGAACCTGGGCCCAGACTGTGCACAGTTCCAGATGAACGACATCTACCTCGGGATTGTTGGAACCACCAGGTGAAACGGAGGAGAATGGTGGATTAAACCCAAAATTACAGAAAAAGGGGGAGAACCCTGACGAGTTACTGACCCGGTTATTAAGGGAAAATTTGGCGAGGGAAATGAAGGAGACCCAATCATATTGACAGTCAGAGATAAAATACCTTAAATATTGTTCTAGAGACTGATTAGTCCTCTCGGTTTGGCCATTAGTTTCAGGATGGAAGGCCGAGGAGAAGGACAGATCAATATCCAACTTTTTACAGAAAGCTCTCCAAAACAATGAAACAAATTGTACCCCTCTGTCAGAAACAATATTGACAGGAACCCCATGGAGACGCAGGATGTGTTTGACAAACAAGGTAGCTAACGTCTTATAATTTGGGTAGTTTCTTGAGGGGCACAAAGTGGCACATCTTACTGAAGCGGTCTACTACAACCCACACCACCGACTTGCCTTGAGATGGAGGCAGATCGGTGATAAAATCCAAGGAGATATGGGTCCAAGGTCTCTGGGGAATGGGCAAAGAACATAGTAAGCCCGCTGGTCGGGACCTGGGAGTCTTGGACCTAGCACAAATTTCACAAACGGCGACGTAGGCCTTAACGTCTTTAGGCAACCCAGGCCACCAATAGTTTCTGGCAATGAGGTGCTTGGTACCCAGGATGCCTGCATGACCAGATAGTGCAGAGTCATGATTTTCCCTGAGTACCCTTAGCCGGAATTGCAGGGGAACAAACAGCTTGTTCTCAGGAAGGTTCCCGGGAGATGAACCTTGATCAGCCGCAATTTCGGAGACTAAGTCAGAATCAACAGAGGAAATGATTATACCTGGGGGCAAAACACAAGCAGGATCTTCCTCCGAAGGAGGGCTGGCCATGAAACTACGCGACAGTGCATCAGCTTTAATATTTTTAGACCCAGCCCTATAGGTGACCAAAAAGTTGAATCTAGTAAAAAACAACGCCCAACGAGCTTGTCTCAGGTTTAGCCTCCGGGCAGAATATAGGAAAACCAGATTCTTGTGGTCGGTAAGGACCGTTACCTGGTGCCTAGCCCCTCCAAGAAGTGGTGCCACTCTTCAAATGCCCATTTAATGGCTAAGAGTTCGCAGTTGCCCATGTCATAGTTACTCTCAGTGGGCGAGAACTTCCTGGAGAGTAGTCAGTAAAGCCAGGGTCAACATGAAGCAGAGGTCAATAGTACAAGCAGCAGCAGAGCCAGGAAACAGGCAGAATCACAGGCAAAGGAGGAGCAGGAAATGAAGGTGTAAATAGACAGAGGGCGGGAGCTAGCTCCGTCTGGCCAGGCTGTGATAGGCTCTCCCACTACTCAGCCTCCCAGCCCGAGTGGTAGATGATCGAGTCACTCTATCAGACTTAGGAGCAGGTTCAGACTGATTAACCACGGGCGTCGACACAGAAGCTGTGTCTGGCAGATCCTTTACAGGTGGCATGCAGAGCCCAAATCATGAAGAAGATTGTGTCACTGTCCAAATAATTCTGGACCTAACTGTATATTTAGCAAGCAAGTTCACTAAGATATAGCAGATAGTTAGCACATATAATTAAAAAAATAACATGTATATGTGTATAGGTAGGTCCATAGATATAGAATACGTGTGTGTGGTGGCTATGTAATACATAGAAATGCACTTGCTCACAAATCCTGCTCAGGAATGCAGTATATCTGTGTCTGTGAGAGTTTGTGGGAGGCAGAGATGATTTAAAGACATGACCCCAAGGGAAGAGAGTGCTACATTACCCAAAATACACATTTCCGTGGGTTTATGGCTGAAGTGCTGATGCACATGTTTGGACTAACATAATATATGTTTGCAATTGTATTGTAGTTCAATGTGGCACAACTAAATGAGGAAGTGTAATAAGAACATAAAATATTACGAGAGAGTCCCAGCTAGTTTTTATCTTTCGCCTTTATCTCCCTGTCTTGTGTTTTGATTTAGAAGCATATAACCCATATGGGTTGAAGCTATATTGGATGATAAGGGAGGCATGCGTTGTATGTATGTACTGCTCATGGAGGTTTTTATCTGTTGGATGTCAGCGTTCACCTCAGTTAAACAGGTTTTTGTAATTAAGAAGCATATTCCTTTGTAACTTTAAGGCAGCAGAAGTGCATAAATCTACGAGATGTCAATAAGGTGTCATTTACACCAGGGGCAATAGTGGAGATGGCTGAGAACCTTACCATTATCACACCAAGAAAAAAACAAAAAACAACAATTTATAATTTTGCATTCCATAGTGGAGCGGATGGTGGTGGATTTTTTAAAGAGACAGTTGTGGGTAATGCCTTTTTTCTTATAAAAAGCACCATCTGTGATACTCCAATAAATCATTTTTATGTGTTGTTTTTACATTTCTGTTTTTTTAAATTCCCATTCGCTAGCATGGCAAATTTGTTGTGTTTTTTTCCCCCATTGGGTTCATTGGGGAGGTAAAAGCCACAACAATTAGCAAATGTTGTGATTTTTGCGGCAGAAAAGCTGCAAAATGCAAATTAAAAAAAACAAAATACCTATTAAATTAAATCTAAAAATCTAACCTTACCTCTCTGGTGTTGTCATAGAAACAGAAATAAAAAATAAATAGAAAATGACGGAAAACAGGCCACTATGATGGAAACCCGACTGACCCCATAAAAATCAATGCTTATTGTCGGATGTGGTTAGTGTCAGTCATGGGATGGATCAGTCATTTCCATTTTTTTTCGTTGTTCTGTTCCTCAAACAGAGCAAAACAATAGAAAAACAAACGCAGGTGTGAACCCAACTAAAGACAAATTTTTGAAGAGAAAAAAATGATAAATTTTAGATTATTGAGTGATTTATGCAATGTTTAAGAGAAACGAAATCTGCTCCTTATATTTATACATGTATTTATATGATAACTTGTGTACCCAGCTGGCTAGAATAACCTGTATCTTATTCTATTTCGTTCCTATGGGAGTAAGGTATGTACTAGATCTTTCTATACTGGTTCCTAATTTGATTTTTCATTCTATCTGTGCACCTTATAAAAAAAATCATTGTACGCGCTCTTCCTTGTGCTCTAAGACTTTGCTGGTTCTTGATTAAAATGTTGACTTTAACTTAGAATTAACCCGATTAATATAATTGAAAGTAAAAGTCTACAGCTCAGCACTTTGTTCACTTTATTTGATGAAGGGAGATGGATTAGGAAAGAAAGCTTTCAAATTGAATACACGTCTTCTCTCTATCTGTTAATTGCACCATTTACTGCTACCTGACTCACTGACCGTCAGTGTTTAGTCCAGTTAATGATGATACACAGTCCACACTTTCTCCGGATAATTAAAAACATTTCAGTTGACATGGTTCTACGGGGAGTTTTCTTGCCTGTCCCTCTTCAGAAGCACCACATGATTATTTCTTAATTTTGGAAATCCTGAGCTTATGTACTGACTCTCTGGATCACAATACAGCTGTGATGCCTTTAATACCGTGCACAATTCTGTAGTATAACTCTGCTTCCTCTGTTGCCATATCATTTCTAGATTACAAGTATTCTATTCTCAAAGGAGAACTTTTTTTGTATGATAAGGATAATAACAATAGCTTTTGTCTGAATCTCCCACTTAAGGCGCTTCTGCACACGACCGTATTACGGCTCCGTACAACATTTGGAATTGTATGGAGCTGTTTGGAGAAGTACTGTCCAGCACCCTAACACGCGTTTAACACCTGACTTTGTCGAAGCCAAGTGCGAAATGCGTGTTGGGATGCTGGAAAGTGTGAAGGCTGTTAATATGGCATATAGTGGGTAATGTCTACTTGTGCATTGAGTTTGCATTTATTTCCATGGATGTAATAGTATGTATCATCTTGACAACTTTGCTTGTATAACAAATGCTTGCTGGTTATTTTGGTACTATGTGTATAAATGCATCAGCGGATATGTAAAACAACTGCTTTGTCCTGCCTTATATATCAAACTGTCCTGTTTGTGTGCATATTTTTTGCATGCTAGGTTTTAATTGGGTGCTTTTAATGGTTTGTACAACTATTTATTAATGTAATAATAAAGTATTATGACATAATATATTTGATATAAGACATAGTATCCTTTTTGGTTTAATATATGCGACATTGGTTTTTTTGTAATATTTTTTTTTCTTCATCTCAGAGGAATGGTAGATATGGGATGGGTGGATGACTGCGAAGGAGGGAGGAAATCTATATTTCATCTATGTATTTTGGGGCCACGTGCAAAATAAAATTTTAATAAAATTAAAAAATGTAGGTGCAACTAGGGAGGTCTACAGGCTACTATCCAGTTGAGTATTACAACCTTACATACACAGAAGAGAATATAGGGGACTAGAGTTCAGCTGAAGCTTTATTTAGAAGGCAAATTTGCAGTTTCAGAGTACAAAAGGAATGAGTAGATTTATTCATACCATTATAGGAAAAGTTTTGGCACGGTGTCATTAATTTGAACGATGTCTGAGACATTATTTTACTATGTCCCACGGCTCATGATTAATGTCTCTAATATACTAATGAATTTTCTGAAACGGGTTTAATGCTCTCTGCCAGGTCTGACCTGGGTATATTGACAAAATTTTGTCTGTAGACATTAAAGTGTCACTCTGGGCCATGCTTAAAATCCAAAGCCCAGTCCCTGTTCCTTCTCACACCCACAATCTTACTTCCCTCAGATTGACTCTTTCAAAATGTCCCTAAACTGACTGTAGCGCCTTATCTAGCAGCACCGATGATGGGCTTTATGCCTGTGTCATGTGTCAGTGCATGTGTCCTGTGACCACACTTTTTTTGAATTGTGTCTTATAGAGAGTGTGTGGATCATGTCAGATGGCACGCTGCTTTGCAGCCTACCTAACATGCCAAAGCAAGAGGTGCTGGATCAGTGAGAGTGACGGAGAAAAATGGCAAAAAATATCTAAAAAAACTGTCAAACTGAGGGAGGTAACTCTTCCATGGTTAGAGAGAACCTGGAGTCTGGGCAAAATCCTTTTATAACTATATTGTACAACTGTAACTATGCCACACACTGCCCTCTGCCAAATCCCCAGAAAAACAAAATACAAAGTTTTATTAGCAGTATGTCACAAAAATGTCACAGCTATTTGATAAATATGCAACATGCCCCTGGGAAAGTTTTCAGGACGCTTTTCATTATTATTTTTTTTTTACTTATTTATAAATATATTGATAAATTGCTACATATATATAATTAAGCTCTGCTTAATAGAAGATAGTCCTGAGCAAAGGGTCCCCCTACTAATACATACATATGGAAAGGGGTTACTCTGGGCAAAACAGAGCAATTATGATGTGAGTCATTTGACTTGCCAAGGTGTCATAAAAAGAGTCACTTGGGCTTGCTCATTTCATTTAGCCCGGTGTGTTTGTGAAAAACAGAGGGTGCAGGAGAAGTTAGTGTATACCTTTCAAGCAAAACTGAACTTTTCATTTTTTTTACCATGAATAATCCTTTAATGGTGTATGTGCTTATTTAACTCATCGTCCACCATTACTAATAATGTGGACTTCTTTTTTGCAGTGCAATCTCCTGTAAGATATAGCAAGATTTCTAAATTGGCATTACAGTATTGCTTTTACATCTGTAAAGCGTTCAGTCAGATGCATGTTTCATTCAGAGTCTACATATTAGGTGGCTTTTTCAATATGCATGCTACGTTTGCATCTTTGCGTAATCCTTGACAGGCTTGTCACCGTTTTCTTCCTTGGTAGACTGTGTTTTAATGTAGGGCTGAAATCCTCTTGACTAATAATATTGAATTACTTGCACTGTTCCTAGATTACAATTCCTCACACAATGAACACACTGCTCTCTATTCAAAGTGACATCAAGGCTCATTATTTTCATTACTTGTGTCCCTTAAAAGCAGATACCATATCAGTTACGGGAAATTGTGTTTAGAGGAATGGAGGCGAACATGAACATCGCTCCTACCAACACACTAACTCTTTATAACTAGAAAACAGAGCTTTAATTTAATGACATTTACAGGTTTTGTCCAACATTAAAGAAAGTCCCCTCTATATGTCGTTTAAAGTGGTTCTCTAACACAATATAAATAAATCATCCACCCTTGTGGACCAAAATAGCATATGTGTCTAAAAAAAGCCTTCAGTAAATTATTCTTTTGCAACCCTAAGTATGTTATGGTATGAAATGTCCAAAAGTATGTGAACACCTGACCCTCACACTTATATGAGCTTGATTGACATCTAATTCCAAAAGCATGGGTGTTAATATGGAGGGTCCTCTTTTGTTGTTATAACAGCCTCCACTCTTTTGGGAAGGCTTTTCACTAGATTTTGGAGTGTGACTTTAAAGAGGCTCTGTCACCACATTATAAGTGCCCTATCTCCTACATAAGGAGATGGGCGCTCTAATGTAGGTGACAGCAGTGCTTTTTATTTAGAAAAACAATCTATTTTCACCACTTTAGGAGCGATTTTAGCTTTTGCTAATTACTTTCTTAATGCCCAACTGGGAGTGTTTTTACTTTAGACCAACTGGGTGTTGTACAGAAGAGTGTATGACGCTGACCAATCAGTGACCAATCACTGTCATACACTTCTCTCCATTCGTTTACTCAGTGCATAGGGATCCTGCTAGATCAGTATGTGCTGTCTTATACTGACACATTAACGTTACTGAAGTGTTTAGACAGTGGATAGACATTCCTTCCAGCCAGGATGGGGTGTCTATTCACAATCCTGACACTTCGTTAACGTTTCTGTGGTAGTTACAGCAGAGCAAGCGTAATCTCGCGAGATCACGCTGTAAATGACAGTTTACAGCGAGATTGCGCTTGCTCTGCTGTAAGTCCCACACAAACGTTTTTTAAGTGTCGGGATTGTGAATAGACATCCCGTCCTTGCTGGAAGGAATGTCTATTCACTGTCTAAACACTTCAGTAAAGTTAATGTGTCAGTATAAGACAGCACATAGTGAATAACGCAGGGTCACTATGCGCTGACTAAATGAATGGAGAGAAGTGCATGACGCTGATTGGTCACTGATTGGTCAGCGTCATACACTCCTCTGTAAATCGCTAATAACGTGGTAAAAATAGATTGTTTTTCTAAATAAAAAGCACTGCTGTCACCTACATTATAGTGCCGATCTCCTTAT
Source organism: Rhinoderma darwinii (assembly GCF_050947455.1). Classification (NCBI taxonomy): domain Eukaryota; kingdom Metazoa; phylum Chordata; class Amphibia; order Anura; family Rhinodermatidae; genus Rhinoderma; species Rhinoderma darwinii. The sequence goes on along the minus strand of NC_134697.1, from coordinate 58,531,224 downwards.
GTAGGAGATAGGGCACTTATAATATGGTGACAGAGCCTCTTTAAGAATATGTGCCCATTCAACCAGTCAGACACTGATGCTGGATAAGATGGTCTGGCTCCCAATAGTGTTCCAATTTATCCAAAAGGTGTTTGATTGGCGGTCAAGTTCCTTCACACCAAAATCATCAAACTATGTCTTTATGGACCTTGCTTTGTCCACTGGGCACAGTCATTCTGGAACAGGAAAGTGCCTTCACCAAACTGTTGGCACAAAGTTGGAAGCTACAATTGTCTAAAATGTCTTTGTATGCTGTATCATTAACATTACTATTCACTGGAAATAATTGGCTTATCCAAAATTCTGAAAAGCAGGCCCCGACCATTATCCCTCCTCCACTACCAAATTTTACAGTTGGCACAATGCATTCTGTTTTTTTGACAGAATCAATAGCGAAGTCGACTGCGCTATTGATTCCGTAAAAAAAACAGAAACCTGACGGAATGGTGACAAACAGAAACCATTAGCAATGTTTCCGTCACCATTGATGAAGCTAAGGTTTTTGTTTACCTTTCTGTTGAGGGGTTCTCCCGACGGAAACCTCCAACGGAACCCCTCAACGGAAAGCCAACGCTGATGTGAACAGGCCCTTAGCTAATGTTTTAATATCCCTTGTTATGGAGAATATAGCTAAATATTTACCTGTTCTTTATTATGAGAAACAAGTCTGACGCCTCATAATGTCTGGGAACTCATTTTATTTACCATTTTTGTTATGAGAAATAGACTGGTGATATTGCAGCTGTGGGTTTGTTATGACCATCAGTCCTGATGACGTTGTGGTGATGTTGCATGTTATGAGAAGTTTTGGTCTTACATGTAAGGAGCCTTTCTTGATCGTGATTGGCTCAACCCGTCCAATTCCCTATTGTACGTGATTGGCTGAGCCAGAGCCAACGTCCCATTGTTAGTGATTGGCTGAACTGAAGCCTACTCCCCTTATGAAAGATATTATTGTAATTTCATTCTATCAATAAGACATAGAAGGATTTTTGGGTATACAAAGGGTATCTCTTTGTGTCTTACTTCTCTCCGATATATCGATATAACATATGGATTTGGATCTGGATAAATGACTGAAGGGTGTCAGTTGACACACCCATCAAACCTTCAGTCTAATATATTTTGGCCATAATTGCGTCAACACACTGCTCCAGAGTCCAGTGGCGGTGTGCTTTACACCACTCCATCTGATGCTTGGCATTGCGCATGGTGATCTTAGGCTAATTGGCAGCGACCATGGAAACCCATTTCGTGATTCTCCCGACGGACTGTTCTCAATGTTCCTGATGTTTGCAATTGGTGTTGCTGAAACACCTGAACTCAATAATTAGGAGAGGTGTGCACATACTTTTGGCCATGCAATTTAGGTGTAATGGTCATTTGTAAACATACTATTAGTGTGGAAATTAAATTAGATTTAGAACAGTGACTAAATTTGTATATAGCGCTATAGAATATGCGGGTTCTATATGAGCAAATAGAAATAAATAATAGGTTGTATTTTAAGGTAATATTTCTAATATTTTCGCAATGCCAGCTACTGGACATTCACCTAGATCATGCCCATATACAATATTTGAATGAATGTTTATGTTGCTTCATAAAGTTCATTCTCCCCTGGTACATTACACGTTACTGGTTTACTTTTGACCATCAATTGTCCATTTGTGGTTTTGCTATCAGGCTTCATTTAGCTTCTGTTTTCAGTAATGACAATACACCAGTCATGCCAGAAGACAGTACACAAGCCTATTGACTAATGTCTGATGTTGTCTACGTGTCAAAGACATTGCAATGGCTGTTTGACAGACTCTACAACACACCCCTATGATAAACATTACTGTAGGATGTTGCATTACAATGATGACATAATTTAAATTATAGATGGCTTTCCTAGGGGAGCTTGGATTGAGAATTTTCTCCCATCATTTCCAGAGAGGATTTGCATGACAAACTGTACAAAAAAACTGTGTTGAAATGCAGTGATGCTGTCATTCCCCGAGCCTCATTGCTGTCACTTGCCACAATTCACGGCACCTGCTCTGGGTTTGCTAATTAGTCTCATTTAATTAATGATATTCTGTCTTCTGTCCTCTTTTATTCCCTATTTTCCACTATGCTTCCAAGCCTTGTTTGTATTTGGCTCTATTATCAGAAAATAGACAAAAGTATGTCAACATGTTTCACAAATAACCCAATGGAATGCAAATAATCATTTACTAAATATTTATAATTAATATGATGAATACTATATTACCTGTAATAGTTTGATGTATATACATATATTGTAGGAATCATCTGCCTGTTCTTACACTTAGATTTGGGCTGCATTACATATGAATACACCAGTATTATAGATTGCACATGCTAAGGGGATGGGGAGCTATACCAGATTTTGCATTGGGGCCAAGAAACTTCAAGTTATCCCCTGTAATTACTCCTATAATGGTGGTCTGCAACCTGTAAGTTACAGATTGCAGACTACTGCCAAATACAGTATGATGTGAAGCTGTTGCAGGTGACAGTGCAGCCCTAGCCTAATGCCTTATGCACACGACAGTGTGCGCCGGCCGAGTCCCATCAGTGATCCGTGGAAAGATAGGACATGTCCTATCTTTCCACGGATCTGAGAATCTGGTCAGTTTTTACTGACCCGATGCACCCGTTAAAGTGAATGGGTCGGTGAAGACTATCTAGTGCCACTCGGATCTCATTAAAAACGGCCCGAGTGGCACATCGGTCGTGTGCAACTGGCATAGAACTTCTGTTTGTAACAGGGAGGGACAGCTAAACTTAGTTCCTTGCTCATATTTCTATGACTCTTAATTTGCACAAAACGGCTACTTACACTCCTGTTACTATTCCATTAAACACTTGCAAATTTATCCCTGTGGAAATAGTCATGTAAACATGAATGCCAAGCATTAGGAGTAAATACGTCCTGGCCATATAGTTTTGTATCATTTACTGTATATGGGTCAGACATATTGGTACAAATTATTTACTGTGTGACAACTGTAAAACTGTAATAAAGCCAGTTTTTCTCAATTTTTTCCCCCACTGCTTTTTAATTGAAAAAAAAATGTAAATTAAAAGTCACATCACTGCAAATGAGATTTGATCAAATGTAATTTACAAATAGCGTTGTGAAAACCTGCTAAGAGCTTACTGCATTTCTTTTTTTTAAAATACAGCATACCCTATTTTTTTTTTGTCATTGTGGCAGCTTTTTATCCATTGCTTTTCCAATAGTGAAGAAACACGAAGGAAAAATAAATTATGTAAAAACTATGAGTGGTTCAGTATTAGGCAGAGTTCACATCTGCCTTCATATTTTGTTCTTTTCTGTTCCGTTATAGCAACAGAAATGAAAATAACACCAGTACCGGATTCGTCACATGACGGTCACCAAAAGAGCCCGACGGACCCCATTGACCTTAATAGGGCCTGTCAGGTTTCCGTCATGGTGTCAATCATTTTGCTGAAAAAAAAATTGGACTGCATGCTGCACTATTTTTAGCCACATTTTTGACGGAATCTATAAGTGCCTTATCTGTTACATAATGTGATTGGCGCTGTAATGTAGATAACAGCAGCTGTTTTTATTTAGAAAAACAATCAATTTTGACCAAGTTGTGACCTATTTTAGATTTATGCTAATGACTTTCTTAATAGACAACTGGGCGTGTTTTTACTTTTTGACCAAGTCGGCGTTGTAACGAGAAGTGTATGACGTCGACCAATCAGCGTCATATACTTCTCTCCATCGATGTACTCAGCACATCGTGACGAGATCATGCTGTGCTGTCACATACACCCACATTAACTTTACTGAAGTGTCTTCAGAGTGAACAGACATCACCTCCAGCCAGGAGCGATATCTATTCACAATCCCGACACTTCGGTAACGTTTGTATGTGACTTACTTACACAGCACATCAAGATCACGCTATGCTGTCATCCACAGCGTGATCTCGCGAAATCACGCTTGCTGTCATTAAGTCCCACACAAACGTTACCAAAGTGTCGGGATTGTGAATAGACATCGCGTCCTGGCTGGAAGCGATGTCTATTCACTCTCAAGACATTTCAGTAAAGTTAATGTGGGTGTATGTGACAGCACAGCATGATCTCGCAAGATCACGCTGGGCTGAGTTCATGGATGGAGAGAAGTATATGACGCTGATTGGTCAACATCATACACTTCTCTTTACAATGCCCACTTGGTCAAAAAGTAAAAACACACCCAGTTGTCTATTAAGAATGTCATTAGCATAAATCTAAAATAGGCCATAACTTGGTCAAAATTTATAGTTTTTCTAAATAAAAACCAGTGCTGTAATCTACATTACAGCACCGATCAGATTATGTAGGAGATAGGGCACTTACAATTTGGTGACAGAGCCTCTTTAATATCATACATGAGGTCTCCCTCTTTCTTCTGGGATATTTTCCTCCTTTTTTTCAAAATTCCAATAAAACCCTATTACTAAAAAAAACATCTCTTGACCTGTCCTGCCCTGCTAACTACCGACCTGTCTCTAATCTTCCCTTCATCTCTAATCTCCTAGTACTCTTGGTCTCCTCGCCTGATACTCTATCTCTCTGCTAACTCTTCTTTACCCCTTACAATCTGGTTTCTGCACTCTACAAAAACTGCCCTTACTAAAGTCTCAAATGATCTCCTGACGACTAAATCTAATGGAAATTACCCTCTATTGTTTCTTCTGGATCTCTCTGCACCCTTTGATACTGTAGACCACAAACTCCTTCTCGGTATGGAAGGAAGAACAAGGGGAGGAAACCTCCAGCTCACCAGTCCTGCGTCCTGCACTCAGACTTCGCCCGGATCTCCGTGACGGCCCACGGTAAGTTACAATGAAAAACAAGGGAAAGTCGATCCAGAGCTGTTTAGTGCTTTAAAAGGGAATCAGTGTTCCCACTTATATTATAGTAGAAAAGATAAAAATGAATGAACAGACACAGTAGCGGGGCATGGCGCATGGTGTTCAAATAGAGTGTGCTGAAGCCTACGCGTTTCAAACACTGTCAGTGTTCTTAATCATGGCTAGTATCCTTCTCGGTATGCTCTACTCTATTGGTCTTAAAGGGGTTGTCCACCTTCTGACAACTAATGACCTATCCACCGGATAGGTCATTAGTATATCATCAGTGCGGGCCCGACACCCGAACCCCGCACCGATAAGCCACTCCGGTGGCCTGCAGGCACCGGATGTTATGGCACATAATGCTATGTATGGAGCCAGAAGCAGTTGGCTCCGTACATAGCATAGCGGCCGTGCTGCAGAACTGCAGGTCCACTCCTATTCACTTGAATAGGAGCAGAGCTGCAATACTGCAGCTTGGCCACTATTCTGTGGCTGGAGCTAAGTGCTTCCGGCATGTACGTCCGGTGCACAGAGGCACCGGACCAGCTGCTCTGTGTGGGGTTCGGGTGTCGGACCCCCACAGATTATGTACTGATGACCTATCCGGTGGATAGGTCATCAGTTGTCAGAAGGTGGAAAACCCTTTTAAGGAGACTGTGTGCATATGAACAGTTACTGTTGTAGGCTGATGTGATTAAATAATGTACCCTAAAATAAAATATACACGACACAAAGTTTGGCTTTTAGAGTGGATTGACTCAGGGGTCGGCCACAGCTTTATCATTCTTACAAATTATTAAATATCCAAAATATTAATAAGACTGAGGGTATGTGGGTGAGAACAAACAACTTTACGCCACCAGCTGTGACATATTTGCTAGAGAAAAAATAACGTGCCTCAATGCAAATAAGTGGTTTCTTTTTTCTTTTTTTTTTTTTATATCACTTCACCACAAAACCATAATCACCAAATAAGGAAAAAAAACATTTATTTTTTATTTATTTTTTACCAAAACCACCTAAAAGTGTGAAGTTAAGACAGGGAGTGAGGAAGCAAACATTTCTCAGCCTTAACAAAATGATTGGGCAGCCCTAGAAAACCATACCCCTACAGCCTACAAGGGATAAATGTAACCCCTTATAGTCACAGTCAAAGGCCCAGCGGCTATACGCCTGTGGGCCTACTACACTGCTCTCTCGGTTTTCTTCCTATCTTCCAGACTTTTCGTTCAGTGTATCATTTGCTGGTTCTACTTCTACTCCTCTTTCCCTCGCAGTTGAGGGAAACTATAAGCAGATTTAGCTTACAATAACATCTCTACTCAGTGATTGTATGTCCACTGTCTCTAACATCATGTCCTCTCTCTATCTGAAATGAAATCTTTAAAAAGCTGAGCCTCTTGTGTTTCCACCATCTACTAACTTACCTAAACCTGATATCTCAATCTCAGAGTGTGGTACTACCATAATTCCTAGGCTGCATATCCGCTGTCTTGGGGTTGGGTTTGACACAGATCTATCCTTACTCCTTATATTCAATCACTTGCATGCTCATGCTACCTGCACCACAAAAACATCTCCAGAATCCGCCCTCTTCTTACTGTGGAAAAAGCAAAAACTCTCATTGTCACTCCGATTCATTCTCATCTTGACTACTGTAACTCATTACTAATCTGTCTTTTCTCCACTAAACTCTCCAATCTGCCCTGAATGCAGCAGCCAGGCTCATCTTTCTGACCAACTGCTCCACCAATGCATCCACCCTTTGTTGAATACAATTTAAATGTATCACTCTACTCTAATCCCACAAAGCTCTCCACTGTGCTGCACTTTCTTACATCTCCTCCCTCATCTCTGTCTATCACCGTACCCATGCACTACGTCCTGCCAACGATCTTAGATTAACATCCTTTATAATCCGAACCTCCCACTCCCGTCTCCAAGACTTCTCTCGTGTTGCGTCAGTCCCCTTGAAAGCGTTATCCTGGACAATCAGTTTAGTTCCAAACAACTACAGTCTTAAAGGGGTTGTTCAGGCACGGGATGATTTTTCATACTGATGACCTATCCACATTATAGGTTATCAGTACATGATCGGTGGAGGTCCGACACTCGGACTCTGCACCGATCAGCTGTTCCAGCTTGTTCTGGACACCAGATGTTATAACGTTGCCGGCTTCGGAAGCAGTTGGCTCCGGTCACATTATAGTGGCTTTGCTGCAGAATTGCAATTCTGCTCCTATTCACTTGAATAGGAGCAGATCTGCAATACTGCTACACAGCCGCTATAATGTGACCGGAGCCATCTGGTTCAGGCATGGACAGCCGGTGCTATGAGGCAGCTGATTGGATAGGTCATCAGTATGAAAAATTGTCCCGTGCCCCTTTAAGCATGCCCTGAAAACACATGTTTTTAAACAGGCCTATCACATTCCCTAATCTGACTCCTTTCTTTGGTCCCACTATTACATTAGTCATCAGAAACGGACCCCCTTCATTCAGCAGTATCCCCCTAAGGGTATGTGCACACACACTAATTACGTCCGTAATTGACGGACGTATTTCGGCCGCAAGTCCCGGACCGAACACAGTGCAAGGAGCCGGGCTCCTAGCATCATACTTATGTACGACGCTAGGAGTCCCTGCCTCTCCGTGGAACTACTGTCCCGTACTGAAAACATGATTACAGTACGGGACAGTTGTCCTGCAGCGAGGCAGGGACTCCTAGCATCGTACATAACTATGATGCTAGGAGCCCGGCTCCCTGCACTTTGTTCGGTCCGGTACTTGCGGCCGAAATACGTCCGTCAATTACGGACGTAATTAGTGTGTGTGCACATACCCTAACTCCTTGCACCCTAATGCACTTCATGTTTGTCATACACAGATAATGGCTGGTGATGGCTCATGCAGCTTTATGTGCACTACCCTATTATATAAAAGATGTCTGGACCATTGCACTGAACAAGCACTTTTTACATTTTGTATCTCCCTTATTTCCTCATAGATTGTAAGTTCTTGCGAGCAGGGTCATCAGTCACTCATCACTGTTTAAATTGTTAATTAGTTTTGTCACTATGTAATGTCTGATATTGTCTGTACATGTTCCCTCTGAATTGTAAAGTTATGCGGCACTAAATAAATAAAGATTATTATTATTATTATGTTTATCTAAGTCATACAGTATGGATGTAGCCATCTTTATCTTGACGCTGATAACTTGCTGCAGCCTAATATCACACAACAAAAACCATTGAAAAAGTCAAGTTAAATTGCTCAACAACGTGTATTTAATGCGTTAATAGTCAAGATAAAGATGGCTACATCTGTATGACCAAAAAATTACGACTTTTTGTTTTCTGTGTCCGAGTGAAGATTATATTTACAATAAGGGTGCTTTAACTTGTTACCCACAGGCATGTCGTTATTTTTATATAATTCTATAGCTGGGCTACTGCATATGTTATGTACACACTAGGACTTTTATATTACCCAATTTCATTTTCGTATAAAAAGTTAAATTAACTGTTAATGTCGAGATTAAACTCTGCTGTTGCTGCTTTAATTGATCTGTTACAGACTGAGCCTTGTAATCTGAAATTTGATGTCAGGAGGTGCTGAAAGAAGATGATGATGGTGTTCTAAGCATAAAAATCACATCTTAACTTTTTTTTATAAACAATAAGAAAGTACTGGTGTAATCTGTATGCAACTATTGAAATACTATGATTGGCTAGCCCGTTCACAAGATGGGTTGACCCTACGGATGGCACATCTTCATGTGTGCGTGTAAACAAAGATGTGACGGGGACTCGAACAGTTGCAGCTCAGTGAAAAAGAAAAATCCTAGAAAAAGAACTTTTTGATCAAAAAGCCTCTCATTTTCTGTTAAAAAAAAAATGGGAAAGCCAAGAGACATAGCTACAGTATAAGACTACAATGTATACTTGTGTAGGTATAGTTCCCCTGCCCCCCTGTAGCTGCATAACAAAACTTTTCAACCTAGCTGTCAACTTCATCTTGATTTTGGACCATATGAGAACGATCTGGAGAACTGGCTTTCCTATTTAAAAAAAAAATGCAGAAGCAAACTGTTCTCCCACATGATAGATGTGAATGGCCTCAGGGTACAGTCACACTAGTATATATGTATATATGATATTGTATTATCTCTCTAATTTGGCATACAATAGCGCACAATACAATTTTTTCATACGAAATCCATCAGAATAGAACTCCATGTGTCTCCGTATTAAAATTGAGGCATATGGAGTTACTGTAGGCCCCCATAGAAGTCTTTACACGCTGTATTATAGCTCTGCAAAACTTGGTTTAATGGTAGTGTGCATAAACCCTTAATCTGACCACAGTATTACACAAATAATATCTGAGGGCCTGTTCACATCACTGTTCGCTTTCCGTTCCGGGGTCCGTTGGGTGAACCCCGCAACGGAAAGTGAAACCACAGCTTCCGTTTCCGTCACCATTGATATCAATGGTGACGGAAACATCGCTAATGGTTTCCGTTCGTCACCATTCCGTCAGGTTTCCGGTTTTCTGTCGGAAAACCGGAAACCTGCCGGAATGGTGACGAACGGAAACCATTAGCGATGTTTCCGTCACCATTGCTATCAATGGTGACTGAAACGGAAGCTGTGGTTTCACTTTCACTTTCCGTTGCGGGGTTCACCCGACGGAAACCTCCGACAGAACCCCAGAACATAAAGCGAACGTTGATGGGAACAGGCCCTGAAATGTACATGCTACATTTTTGGATTTTCTAACTTAAATTATATCAACTGATCCAAACTGTTATATTTTTTGCATCAGTTGGTATCACATAGCAATGAATGGGAGTATCAGATATCTGTGGAAAGTTGATCTGATGTGTTGGATCTTTTTAGCTGTTGTCGGTTGCAGCTGTTGGAACAACGTTAATGCCAAACGACAGATCTGCGTCCCATGAATAGAAGCCCAGACCAGACCACAGATCAAGGCTGAGATTGATCAGCAATTAGTTATTTTAACAACAACCTTAACAGACCGATTATGGATGTAGTTCAGAAAACAGACATTTGAAATCACTAGTGTATAACAGCTGAAAGTGACTGTCCAGTAGTGAGCAAATAGTAAAAATTATATGTAAGTTGGTAGCTATAGGTAATGCTTACTTGCTATTTATCTTCCTCATTTCTTGCTGATTGGCTGCTTTTTAGCTCCGCTCCATTAGGGCATAGCAGCGATCTGTGACTACAGCTTATGTACAGTGTCTACCGGTAATCTTAGGTAGTCTGAAACCCACCTCCTGTCTCATGATTGGTTCAGGCTGTTGCTCTCTCCGTCCCCGAAACAGCTCTGCCACTGCAGATTGGCTGCTGTATAAACACAACTCACACAGGGGCGTAGCTAAAGGCTCATTGCCTCCAATACAAAAGTTCTTCTTGGGCCCCCCCAAACTTCTCATGGCCGATGGTCCGCAGCTTTCAGCTGCATCGCTGAGTCTCTTAAGTGACCCAACTAGCAGCCAGGGGCATCACTAATGTCTTAAAACGTCAGGGGCAATAGCCCCAATATATATGCCCCCCCAAGAAAATGTGTGTACGTGTATGTATATGTGTGTGTATATGTGTGTGTATATATGTGAGACAGCATATCAATAGCAGTACGACCGTATAGCTATGGATACAATTAGATACAGTGGCTCAGCAGACAGTTTCACACATGATAGGATTAGATATAGGTCCCAGCTCGCTGACATTGCGGGTCTAGCGCTGGACCAGGAAAGGTAAGTATAATAATTGTTTTGCTTTTTTATGTCTTACTAATCATTTTTTTGTGTTTGTGTTTTCTTACCGGTTCGGTTGTACTCGGATTCGAGGACTACTTCGATGACGAATTTGTTTTTATTCTCAATAAAATGGTTAACGAGGGTTGTGTTATTTTTTTTATTTCAATAAAATATTTTTTCTATGTCCTTGTATTTTTTTTTAACTTTATTACTACCACATTAGTAATGGCCACTGGCTGATTGACAGCGTCCATTACTAAGGCAGGGCCTAATGTTAGCCCGTGAAGAGGCTAACACTCACCCTCATTATTACCCAGGTACCCTCCGCCACCAGTGGTACCGAGAAGAGCCGGGTACGATCCAGTACCCGACCATCTGTAGTGATAGTCCCATTTTTCATAACCAGCCAGATACAACACAGCAGCAGTAGGCTAGCATTACCAGGGTGGGAAGGGCCACTGTTTCTGGCCTTTCCCAGCCGCCCCAGTGCCCGACCGTCACTACAGATGGTTGGGTACTGGATCGTACCCGGCACTTCCCGGCACCCCTGGTGGCGGTGGGTACCGGGGTAATAAAGGGGGTTAGTGTTAGCCTCATCACCGGCCAACACCAAGCCCCGCCTTAGTAATTGGTGCTGTCAATCAGCCAGCGGATATTACTAAGGAGGTAGAAATAAAGTTTAAAAACAATACTTAGAGATAGAAAAAATATTTTATTGAAATAAAACCCCCCACACAACCCTCATTAACCATTTTATTGAAGAAAAAAAAAGCCGTCATCGAAGTAGTACTCGAATCCGACGTACTCCAACAACCGAACCTTTAAAAAATGCAAACACAAAAAAAAACTTTAGTAACAAATGTGGTAGGCTTTACAGGGCCCATGTGCATGTGTGGTACTGTTTGTTGGACCCTGTATCTAAGCCTGCCACAAGCTAGGCTTAGATACAGGATCCAGCAGACAGTAATCTTATACAGTATAATTTACTCTCTGCTGGGGCCCTGTATCTAAGCCTACCGTGTTTTAGGCTTAGATACAGGGCCCATCAAACAGGATCACACATGAGCCATGTATCTAAGCCTACCATGTGGCGGGCTTAGATACAGCGCCCAGCAGACAGGATCACACAATGTGGGTAGGTACTGGCAGTCACTATAGTAACAGGGACCCATGTAGTTTATTACATAGGCCCCAGTTACTCCAGTAACTTTTTATCGATGTGGTGCGGGGGGCTGCAGGCCCCCTGGCTTTGGTGCCAGGTCGCAACTGCGACCCCTGTAGTTATGCCAATGCTCTCACATGCTCAGCAGGATGTCAGTGCATGGAGAGCTGTTTTCTATTACAGCAAGATCAGCATGATTATAAAAGAACTTATTACTAGACCAGCAATGAGCAGGTAATTGTCACATGTATACAGAGGTAAATGAGCCCTAGGAAGGGCTAGCCTGAAGGGTTGCTTTAAGGCCAGAAGGAGCAGGGATTTAAATGAATAAAATATAAGTTTTATTTAATGTTTTCCCACAAAACGATACATCAACCTGCTCTTCAATAAGCTGCTGGCAGATCAGACTGCTTGTTCAACATGAGAGCAAAGAGGGGAAAAAAGGATTTAGGTCAAAATTAGGGACTGACACTCCACAAGAGGGGTATTTGGAAGGTATGAGTATAGCGTCAGTTCCAAAATGAGCTCAATTGTTGAAGGGTACAGAGCCATAGTGTAATGCTTGCTGATACAAAGAGCGTAGTGTTCACTGCTCGAAGAGCCTTCAGTTTAATCATTTTAGTGTTTTGGAAAGCTCTGGAATGGAATTGACAATGTGAATTGTGAGCTGTACTCATTATCAAGCACATAAAGCACAACTGTTTGTTTCCCAACTTTCTATGCACTGGATTTTATTCAGTAGGAAACGTCAAACATGTTTCTGGTAATATAATCGATGTTTCATTATGCAATAATAACAACAATGGTAATAATTATCACTATCTTTATTATTGCTTATTTCTTCACAAACTTTTAGGGCACGTTCACACGTGGCAGAGTTTTTCCGCTGCAAATGTTGGTGCAGATTTGGGGCAATTACGCATAACGAATCTGCACCAACATTTGCATATTTGACAGGTAATTCAGACGTTGCAGATATCACAGCGGACTTGCCACAGATTTCAGTTTTTGCATTGCAAAGGCTGAAATCCGCAGTGAAATTCTGCTTCTTCTCTGCAACATAATGTGCATGCTGCGGAGGGAAAATTCTGCACCGCAGCCTATGGTCCGCAGCTGAGTTTTCCGCAACGTCTGAACTAACTTCCCTAAAAATGTATAGAAACAAATGTAAAAAACGGCTGCTGGAGTATTCCACTGCGGACTGTCCGCAGCGGAATTCCACAGCAATTCCGCCACGTGTGAATGTGCACTTATCTTCAGGTTTCTATGTGCTAACACTTCTTCTATGGGTTTCCTGTAAGTAAACAAACCGCGCTGGTCGGGTAATGCTAGTTCCTTTAATCGGCTTTCTAGGACAGAAATAGTGCATATAAAGCACATACTGAAAGAGTGCATGTACATAAATAAACACACATTCAGTAAAATATGCACAATTGGTATTCCAGGAAAAGATATCTATGGCATTTTTTTTCTCCCATAGACCGGGCACACTCACTGAGCTGTTTCTGTCGCTCTCCATAGAATTCTGTTTAAACTGCTGTGCACGTGTGGCAAAAATACTGCCGTTCTCCCACTTTGGCCTGTCCTCAGGGCAGCAATGGGGGACATGAGATTCCTATTCCTCTAATCGGTGAGAGACAAGAGACTTCAACCATTAGTCATTTATGGCATATCCTATGAATATGCCATAAATGACTTTCTCTGGAACACCACATTAAAGAGATTTACAATTATTTTTGATTATGTTCACACGCAGAGTCAAAAACGTCTCAAAATACGGAGATGTTTTCAAGAGAAAACACCTCCTGATTTTCAGACGTTTTTTGTGCCACTCGTGATTTTCGCTGCGTTTTTTACGGCCGTTTTTGGAGCTTTTTTCAATAGAGTCAATGAAAAACACCTCCAAAAACGTCCCAAGAAGTGTCCTTCACTTCTTTTTACGCGTAAAAAAAGCAGCGAAAAACGCTCCGTCGGAACATATAGCCGTTGGAATCAATGGGCAGATGTTTGGAGGAGTTCTGCTTCCGATTTTTCAGCCGTTTTTCGGGCGTTTACGGCCCGAAAAATGGCCGAAAATAGGCCGTGTGAACAAAAGCTGTTTACCAAGGATCTAGAGCAGATTCCTACTAGCATCCATTTTGACAATATTTCAAGTCAGGAAAGAGAATCTCTTAAAAAAACTAAGGTCACTTAAAGATGCGGTCTGTAAACCTGCCAACACAGGCGGGAATGTAGCCATTTGGCCACAAAATGTGTAGGAGGCGGAGGCTGGCCGCCAACATAGGGATTTTAAGTGCTACAATAAATTCATATACAATCCTGTTTCTTCCTTTAGTGAACAACTTTGAACATAGTGAAGCAAGCAATGGAGGAAGACATTTTTACTAAATCGGTACAAGAGGCCTTAATTGTTCCAGAACCAGTTGTTGCCATGTTATATTTATATATTACGATTCTACTAGATAGACTATTTATCTCAGGTCGAGGAAGTTTAACTGAGAGAGTGTGCAAATATATAGACCATTATCTTAAACCTTTGGTTGTGTGTCTCCCTTGTTACATCAGCAACACAGAAGATCTTTTACAAAACATTCATGGTATACAATTGGACGCAGACATGATATTGGTTGCATGTGATGTTGAGGCCCTGTACACCACTATATAACACCGCAGGGATGAACATACCATATATGCAGCTGCAAAAGAGCCAAGTAGGTAAGGGGGCCCATTGCTACCTTAATAGCAGCTAGCAGCTTCCCAGAGTCTATTAGTTTGCATGTAAGTGCCTGAGCTAATGAATTTAATATCTCACAATTAGCAGTGGGTTGTTAGGGAGACATAAGGGGTTGATCTATAATGAACTATTAGTGAGCAGGAGGCCTATATACAATTCTTGCACAGAGTCTCTTTTGCATGTTATCCATGCAACAGATGCATTGCCTGTCCGAATATCAAATGACCAATACATTTTCAGAATGCAGATGGCCAAAACACCTACAGGATCAAATGGTAAGTGATATGCTTTACAAAAGGGGTGGTGTATGTAGGACTAACCACCGTAGAGTTCAAATCAAGAGCAAGGGAGAATGTAAGAGATATTGAAGCCGCAAAGAGATAACACAATATTGAAACATGAAGGGCATGGCCACACGTGGCGGAATTCTTCCGCAACTGTCCGCATCAATGCCGCACAGAATCTGCGTTGCAGATTCTGGTGCGAATCTGCCCAAAATGGGCAATAAATTGATGCGGACTAGCCGCTGCGTATTGAGGTGAAAGTACTTCCCTTCTCTCTATCAGTGCAGGATAGAGAGAAGGGACAGCACTTTCCCTAGTGAAAGTAAACAAATTTCATACTTACCTGCCGTTGTCTTGGTGACGCGTCCCTCTTTCGGCATCCAGCCCGACCTCCCTGGATGACGCGGCAGTCCATGTGACCGCTGCAGCCTGTGATTGGCTGCAGCCGTCACTTAGACTGAAACGTCATCCTAGGAAACCGGACTGGAGGAAGAAGCAGGGAGTTCTCGGTAAGTATGAACTTCTATTTTTTTTACAGGTTGCTGTATATTGTGATCGGTAGTCACTGTCCAGGGTGCAGAAACAGTTACTGCCGATCGCTTAACTCTTTCAGCACCCCGGACAGTGACTATTTACTGACGTCGCCTAGCAACGCTCCCGTAATTACGGGTGCACACACGTAGTCACCCGTAATTATGGGTGCACACACGTAGTCACCCGTAATTACGGGAGCCCCATTGACTTCCTCAGTCTGGCTGTAGACCTAGAAATACATAGGTCCAGCCAGAATGAAGAAAAGTCAAGTTAAAAAACCAATACGCTCCGCAGCACACATAACATGTACATTACATCTGCGGACTTCATTGCGGAACTTAGAATCTCCATTGAAGTCAATGGAGAAATTCCACAATGAGTCCGCAAACAGTCCGCCACACCTCCGCAACAACCATTGTATGCTGTGGACACCAAATTCCGCACCACAGCCTATGCTCCGCAGCGGAATTGTCCGCAACGTGCAAACGAACCCAACCACAAAGCTGTGGAAGGCAATGGAGAAACGGGTCCGCTGCGGATTTCCGCTGCGGAGTGTCCGCAGCGGAATTCCAAAGCAATTCCGCTACGTGTGGCCATGCCCTAAGGGTATGATCACACGCTTAACAAAAAACGTCTGAAAACACCGAGCTGTTTTCAAGGTAAAACAGCTCCTGATTTTCGGCCGTTGTTTTAGCACTCACGTTTCACAGATGATTGTTTTAGCACTCGCTTTTCACAGATGATTGTTTTAGCACTCACGTTTTTTAAGGCCGTTTTTGGAGCTGTTTTTCTATAGAGTCAATGAAAAACTGCTCCAAAAATGGCTCAAGAAGTGACATGCACTTCTTTTTCGCGGCCGTTTTTTTCTTAAAACAGCCACGTGAAAAAACGGCCTGTCGGAACAGAACGCCGTTTTTCCCATTGAAATCAACGGGCAGATGTTTGGAGACATTCTGCTTCCGATTTTTCGGCCAATTTTCGGCCGTTTGCGGCCCGAAAAACGGCCGGAAATAAGCCGTGTGAGCATGCCCTAAAACCAGCACCCAGGCACTTTAACCCCTTAGTATCCAAGCCATTTTTTTATTTTTTTCATTTTCATTTTACACTCCATACCTTCTATGAGCCATAACTTTTTTAATTTTTTCGTCGATTGAGTGGTGTGAGTGCTTATTTTTTGCGGCACGAGCTGTGTTTTTTTAATGGTACATACGACTTTTTAATCACTTTTGACTACATTTTTTTCACCGCTAAGATGAAAAAAAAACTGTGATTATAAAAAAAATATTAAAAGTTAAAAAAAAAACCTTTCCCATTTTTCCTTTTAAGTAATGTAAAAAATAAAAAAAATTGGTATTACTGCATCCGTAAAAGTCCAAACTATTACAATATACCATTATTTAATGTGCATGGCGCTTTATATATATATGTTTATGGCGTTCACCGTGCACATTAAATAATGGTATATTGTAATAGTTCAGACTTTTACGGATGCAGTAAGGCGGGATTCACACGACCGGGTCCCGCCCGAGCCCGAGTGTCGGCCGGTAAAATCGGCCATTTTGCCCGGCCGGTTTGCATAAAGTTTTGCATCCGTTCCGGGCCGGGCAGATCTGGACAGTGACATCAGCGGCAACTCCTGAAGGGGAATCCCCATGTGTTCGGGGTTTCCGCTTCAGGAGTTTCCCCTGATGTCACTGCCCAGATATGGACAGAGACATCAAGCGCTCTGTCCAGGAGCGGAATCTGAAAACACCGGACCGAAAACACGGGGATTCCACTACTTCAAGGAGCTAAAGAGCTGCTAGCGGCGCCATCGAAGGTGTCGCCGGGCCAGGGCGCTTTTAAAACAAGCAGGGGAAGGGAGCCAGCGCAGCGCTCCCTTCCACCTGCTGTACACCCCGGCCCTGCCACACAGTGTACAGCCATTCGTCCGAATGGCATCAACTCCTCCTCCTCCTCACATGCACTCTGCGCTGTGAGGAGGAGGAGATAGAGCGCAAGCGCCGGAAAACCCGGCCATCACTCGGGACACATCCCGGTGATGGCCGTGTATTACCCGGCCCCATAGACTTCTATGGGAGCCGGGCGGCCGGGTACCCAGCCGAAAATAGAGCATGTCCTATTTTTTGAAGGCCGGCTTTCCCGGCCGTCGAAAAATCGGTCGTGTGAATAGCCCCATTAGGGGTCTATTATTCCTAATGCAGCCGGGTGCCGGCCGATTTATGAACGGCCGGCAAACGGCCGGGAAACCCTGCCGTGTGAATGAGGCCTAATACCAAATTATTTTTTTTTACATTACTTTAAAGGAAAAATGGGAAAGGTTTTTTATTTAACTTTTAATATTTCTTGTAATTTTTTTTTCACTACTCTAAACTTTTTTTTATACAATATATTAGTCCCCCTAGGGGACTTCAACCAGCGATCGTTGGATTGCTGGTACAATACACTGCAATACTAATGTATTGCAGTATATTGTAATTTTTACCGGCTTCTGTTAAGCCCTGCCATAGGCAGGGCTTAACAGAGGCAGAGTGAAGGCAGTCCTGGGGGTCTTCATTAGGCCCCTGGGCTGCCATGACAACCATCGGCGCCCCTCGATTACCCTAGTTGTGGGGCCGCCGATGAGCTGTCTCTATAAAGCCTCAAATGCTACGGTTACGATTAACCGCAGAATTTGAGGGATTAAACGGCCAGAAACAGCGTGATCGCTGTTCCTGGCCGTTAGTGCCGGGTGTCAGCTGTAATTCACACCGGCAGGGTATGGAGCGCGCGGTAAGTGCCATGCACTTACGTCAAGGTGCATTAAGGGGTTAAAATGCACCACAATGCACCACATCTATGTTAGATGGGATCAATAACAGCTGGATCCTGTGTGTCAGAGATACACAGGACCCGCTGTCACTGAAGCCGTCACTCACGTTGAGGGGTGGCAATCAAATTTTTAACAACAGGTTCCCTGTTTTGCGGACAAAGACATCCGGAGGTCGCAGTGTTTTGCGGTGTATCGCACCATGGAAAATGATTCTAATAATCAAATAAAACAATTATAATATTCCAAATGAACCCTATATTAAAGTGGACTCTAAATAAAGAAATTCCCTGTCCAGAATGTTTAACTGGATTTCCACACTATGTGTATATCTACATAAGCGTACATACCTACCTACCTACCGACGCTCATATTAAACTCACCCATTACTTATAGACCTATATGCGCACATTCTATATCCTTTGCCTGCTCAGCCCATTTAGTTAGGCTATGCACTGTGAAAAGGGTGGATGACAGTGCGGCGTGCGCAGTAAGCCCCAACAAATCTCCTGGCTAATGCACAGAGACGGTGCCAGGACCAAGCTCAGTACATATATACAACACCAAAACAAAACCAAGCTCAGTACATAAATACAGTGCCAGAACAAAGCCAAGTACATATATACAGCACCAGAACAAAGCTCAGTACATAAATACAGCAGCAGAACGAAGCTCAGTACATATATACAGCACCAGAACTAAGCTCAGTACAAATATACAACTCCAGAACTAAGATCTATACAGATATACAGCACCAAAGAGAAGCTCAGTACATATATACAACTCCAGAACCAAATTTAGTACATGTATATATGTTTTGAGCTTGGTTCTGGTGCTGCATATATGTACTGTGCTTTGTTCTGGTGCTGTATATATGTACTGAGCTTTGTTCTAGTGCTGTATTTATGTACTAAGCTTGGTGCTGTATTTATATGCTGAGCTTGGTTCTGGAGCTGTGTATATTTACTGAGCTTCTCTTTTTGGTGCTGTATATATGTATTGAGCTTGGTTGTTATGATGTATATAACTCCAGAACCAAGCTCAGTACATATATACAGCACAGTCACAAATACAGCTCAGTACAGAGATCATTTGCAAATTCAGTTTAATCCCTCCCATATAAGTTTGTACGGCATAAAACTACAGCTCCCAGTATAGCCTGAACAATGATAATGTTATGCTGGGAGTTGCTGTTTCACAAAAAAGAATGATACACCCATCATCTCGCTGCAGATCATACAGTGACTACAGAACTGATCAGTCACAGGGAGAATAAACATTTACATTAAGTGACTCACAGGTGACATCAACTCAGATTGGTATAGTTATTTTCTTTTTTCTTCTCCATTCGGTCCAGACCTCTATGGTGACTTCTCCCAGCCCCGACCCATTTCTGCAGTTTGCCGCACAGATGTCTTCAGAAGCTCACTTTTCCAACATTTCCGCACCTATAAACGAAAATAAAATTCTCCTGGTGCCCCACTCGATGCCCCTAAATATAATAATATCATACACTATGCCCCTGAATATAATAGTGCTACACACTGTGCCTTTGAATATAATAGTACCATACACTGTGCCCCTGAATATAATAGTACCATACACTCTGCCCCTGAATATAATAGTACCATAAACTGCACCCTGAATATAATAGCATTATACACCGTGCTCCTGAATATAATACTACCATACACTGTGCCTATGAATAAAATTGTATCAAACACTATAAAGTACACACAGTGCCTCCTGTAGATTGTGCCCCTCACAGAGCGCCCAGTAGATAGTGTCCCTCATAGAGCCTCCTGTAGATAGAGCCCCTCATAGAGCCCCCTTTAGATAGTGCCCCTCATAGAGCCCCCTGTATACAGTGCCCCTCATAGAGCCCTCTGTAGACAGTGCCGCTCATAGAGCCCTCTGTAGATAATGCTCCCCTAGAGTACCCTGTAGATAGTGCCCCCTGTAAATAGTACCCCCTGTAAAGTTCCCTGTAGATAGGGCACCCTGTAGAGTCCACTGAAGATTGTGCCCCCAGTAGATAGTGCCCCCTGTAGATAGGTCCCCCTTTAGAGTCCCCTGTATATGTGGTCCTGCCTTGAAAATGCCTTCAATGGGAAGGTGAAACGTTGGGTGAATAAAAATTTTGGATTTTTATAATATTGGAGAGCTGCCTCTTTTCCTCTGGATTGCGATGGTCCTGCCTGTAGATGTAGTGCCCCCTGTAGATAGGGCCCCCTATAGAATCCCTTGTAGATTTAGTGTCCTCTGTAGATAGAGCCCCCTATAGAGTCCCCTGTAGATTTAGTGCCCCTTGTAGATTTAGTACCCCCTGTAGATTTAGTGACCCTGTAGATAGCCGCCCTTGTAGATATAAACCCCTATAGTGTCCCCTGTAGATTTAGTACCTCCTGTAGATAGGGCCCCTTGTAGATATGGCCCACTATAGGGTCCCCTGTAGATTTAGCGCTTCCTGTAGATAGTGCCCCTTGTAGAATCCCCTGTAGACTTAGTACCCCCTTGTAGATATGGCCCCCTATAGAGTCCCCTGTAAATTTAGTGTTCCCAATGCTGCCCACTGTAAATGAAAAAAATAAATAATCAGATGCTTACCTGTCCTCGTTTCTGCGCCGTCCTCCAGCGACCGCAGGCCTCATCCTGCAAAATGACGCAAAGGCATGATGATGCCATCGCGCTGATTGCATCATTGCTAAAGCGCTGAATGGCGAGGCATCCTGTGCCCCGCCATGGCAGCGTTAGTCAAATCAATTGTATCTGCGTCCTAGGGACGCGGATACAATTGAGTGCAGGGGACCGGTTTTGCAAACTAGCTGTAATTTTAACAACCGGTTCAGAAGAACCGGGGTGAACCGGCCGGATCCCACCCCTGCTCCCGCTGATCTGACGGATTCAGTTTTCAGCGCACAAGATACGTAGAAGCTGTATCTCCAAAAGTAAAAATTATTTTTGATCAAAACAAATTACAAAATTACACAAAATACTCTTTTGCCAATTAACCAAAGAAATATGTTGTGATCCTTCACCCTCCATCCATCTCTGCTACTGAACTACTGTTAAGTTCTTTTTAACCTGTTACACTACCAATAAAATTGGAACAGGAGTTCCATTTTACTTACCTTCAGCGGTGGATTTTGGTTCTCTTTCTTTTCATATTAGAAAGTCCCCATAAATCCCCCATTTTAAAAACTGCACCCACAAAGTATTCAAAACAGCATTTACAAAGTTTCTTAACACTTTAGGCGTTTCACAAGAATTAAAGCAAAGTAGAGGTGAAATTTACAAATGTCTTTTTTTTTTTTTAGAAGAAATTCGTTTTTAATCAATTTTTTCTGTTAGGCCTTTTTCAGATGAACGTTGAATACGTCCGTGTGACGGCCGTTAAAACAACGGTCATCACACAGACATGGTTTCAAAGGACAGTCTGAAGGGTCCATTGAAAAATAGAACATGTCCTATTTTCTTCCATTTTCACGGATCCCTCCATAGACTGAAGTCTATGGGGATCCGTTAAAACGAGTACCGAGTTTCCCCACATTCTTGTGAATAAGCCCCAACATAGAAGGTTTTACCAGAGAAACGCAACTCAATATTTATTGCCCAGATTCTGCCATTTTTAGAAATGGGCACAGGCCTCAGTAGCAAAGAAGCACCCAGTGGATTTTGGGGCATTTTTCATATTAGATATTTTAGGCACCATGTCAGGTTGGAAGAGGTCCTGTGATACCAAAAAAATGAAAACACCCCAAAAAAGACCCCATTTTGGAAACTTTATCCCACAAGGAATTTATCTAGGGGTGTAGTGAGCATTTTAACCCCACAGATTTTATTAGAATTTAAATGTGAAAAATGTATATGTTTTCCAGTGAGATGTAGTTTTAGCTAAAAAAAACAAAAACTATTTCCACAAGGAATAAAGAAGAAAAAGCCCCCCAACATTTGTATAGCAATTTCTCCAGAATACCTAAATACCCCATATGTTGTCATAAACTGCCGCGCCATTTGGCTTTTGGAGCACAGATTTTGCTGGATTGGTTTCTCGGCACCATGTCGCATTTGCAAAGCTCCTCAGGTACCAGTACCATGGAAAATCCCCAAAAGTGACTCCATTTAGAAAACTACACCCCTTGAGGAATTCATCTAGGAGTGTAGTGAGTATTTGGACCACACAGGTGTTTCATAGTTTTTATTAGAATTTCAATAAGATGTAGATTTAGCTCCAAATTTTTCAATTTCTCAACAAAAAAAGGAAAAAAATAAAGGGAAAAAAGATTTTACTGGATTGGTTTCTGTTCGTTGTGTCGCATTTGCAAAGCCCTTGTGGAACCAAAACAGTGGAAACCCCCCAGAAGGGACCTCATTTTGGAAGCTACACCCCTCAAGGTATTCACTCAGGGGTGTAGTGAGCATGTTACCCCTGCAGGTGTTTTCCGGAAATTAGTGTAGACCACATGTTGCAGAGTGAAAATGGCAATTTTTAAATAGATATGCCAATATGTGGTGCCCAGCTTGTGCCACCATGAAAAGACAGCTCTCTAATTATTATGCTGTGTTTCCCGGTTTTAGAATCACCCTACATGTGGCCCTAATCTTTTGCCTGGACATTCCACCAGGCTCAGGAGTGAAAGAGTACCAATGCGAAATTGAGGCCTAATTTGGCGACTTACACAGTATTGGTTCACAATTGCAGAGGCCATGATGTGAAATAATAATAGAAACCCCTGATAAGTGACCCCATTTTGAAAACGACACACCTCATGGCATTTATTAAGGGGTGTAGTGAGCATCTTCACCCCACAGGTCTTTTCCATAAATGATTGCGCTGCGGATGATGCAAAGTAAAAATTGCAATATTTCCCTAGATATGCAGAAAATATGCCGTGCCCAGCTTGTGCCGCTGGAGACACACACCTCAAAAATTGTTAAAAGGGTTCTCCCGGGCATGGCGATGCCATATATGTGGAAGTAAACTGCTGTTTGGGCACGCTGTAGGGCCCAGAATGGAGGGAGCACCATTTGGATTTTGAAGCGTGGATTTTGTTTGGTAGTAGTTTTGTTTGAAGTTTTACTGGTATTTCAGTTTATAATGTTACATAGTATGTACGGTTGAAAAAAGACACATGTCCATCAAGTTCAACCAAGGGATGGGAAAGGGGAAGTGGGATGGGAAAGGGGAAGTAATATGGGGGCATATGTAAGCTGTGCGGAGTACATCAGGGGCATAATAAGAGGGTATAATAACGGGGTAAAAAAACCAATAAATTAATCCATAGATGTGTGTTACGCTGTGTAGCAATCCTTTCTGCACAGGCCGATGTCACACTGATAAATGTGGTGGTTTCTTTTCCCCTTTTGGTCCACACTCGGCACATTTGCAGTTTGGGGAATTTTGCTGGGAAAGTGTTGTCCTGGTATAATTCGGGCACCCTCACTTCCAGCAGATATGTTTGGATCCTCCCCGTCCTGGTTCCCTAACTTTTAGGGCCTTGATAAATCGCCTCTTGAAACAGAAGAAATGTTCCCCTCGGTCCTGCACAACTGCATATTTTTTTCTTTTCTGACTTATGTGAAGCCATCATTCATTTTATTTTTTCTTTGATGTAGTAGTAGTAAAACAGCAAATCTGGAATCGTTTTTTAGGTTTGTTTTTTTTATACAGTGATCACCATGCGTTATAAATTACATGTTAACTTTACCCTGTGGGTCAGTATGATTCCAGCGATAACAAATTTATAGCACTTTTTTTTATATTTTACGACTTGCACAAATTAGTTTTGTAAAAAGAATGTATTTTTTTCTGTCGCCATGTTGTGAGAACCATAACATTTACATTTTTTCGTTGACAGAACTGTATGAGGGCTTGTTTTTTGTGAGACGAGCTAAAGTTTTTATAGGTTCCATTTTTGGATAAATGCAACTTTTTGATCACTTTTTGTTTGTTTCTTACGGCGTTCACCGCACAGAATAAAAAACATATTTTTATTGTTCAGGCCGTTACTGATGCAGCAATACCAAATATGTATGGTTTATGATTTGTAATAATAAATTACTTGATAAGGGAAAAAGGGCAATTGTGTTTTATTTTATTACTTAAAACTTTTTTTTGTTTTTTAAATTCACTTTTTTAGTCCCACTAGGGGACTTGAAGGTCCAATTGTCTGATTTATGTTCTAACACATTGCACTACCTATGTAGTGCAGTGTATTAGAACTGTTAGTCGTTCACTGACAGCAAGCCGATTAGGCTTTCATAATGGCAAACATTGCACCTGTCGGCTGCCGATTTACTACAAACCAGTAAGATGCAGCAATCGCTTCATCTAAGGGGTTAATGGCAGGGATCAGAGCTAGCTCCGGTCCCTGCCGTGACAGCAGGGTGCCAGCTGTAACATACAGCTGACACCTGCCACTGATGACACAGGCTCAGTTTCTGAGCCCGAGCCATCTTGCTGTCGGTACTGGAAGCCTTGGGAGTCTTCAATGCTAGGCAGGCTGGGAGGCGCCCCGGCGATTTAGTCACTGGGATGGCGATTAGCTGCAAACACCTTAAATGCAATGGTCGCTTTTTACCACTGAATTTAAGGTGTTAATGGCGGGGATCGGAGCTAACTTCGGTCCCCGCCATTACAGCAGGTTGATAGCTGTAACATACAGCTGACACCCGGGGATGATGGCACCGACTCTGAGCCTGTGCCATCTATTTGTCATATGGATACGGCAATTTGCGGAAAGCACTGGCTTTCCATGACGTATCCATACGACAAATGACGGGAACTGGTTAAATGTTGACAGTTGCAGAAGATTTATTTATGAGCAACTAAGTAGGGAAAGATTTTCTATAATTGTAGCTTGGTGCACAAGAGGTTAACATTCCTCTTTGTGAGTCTGTTGGGCATCAGATACAACAGAACCACAGACATTAAACATAAATCCAATGCTAATGTTTCATCCATTGTCTTGAATTCAATTCTTTTGTTTAAGAGACTACACTGACATTTGGTAGCTGATGACATGCCAGCTGCATTTACTATTATACTTTGAATATGCCTGCTGCAAGTATATATTGCTGTTTCATTCCTGGGTAAATACTGACTGGTGATCACAGGGCTAGGCATTTTACATCCCAAGCTATCCACATCACAAAAATGTAGTAAGATTTTAGGTGGCTGGACACTTTTATATTGTATAGATCTAATATTTATGACCATTTATACATAAAAAATTGATGAACAAACATTTTATTCTTTATGTCTCTATTACTCTAGTAGTGAGGCTATGGAACTCTCCACCACTAGATGTTGTGATGGTGAATTGGCTGACTGAACGTAGTCTACTGCGCTATTGATTCCGTCATAAAAACGGACACCTTATGGAACGGTGACAAACGTAAACTATTAGCAACGGAAGCGTTACCATTGAAATCGATGGTAATGCTAACGGAAAGCTATGGTTTCCATTTGATTTCCATTCGCGAGTTCCCCTGACGGAACCCATGAATGTAACCCAGACGCAGATGTGAAAAAAGCCTTAATGGTCTCAACTAGTAAACTCTACAAAAACAGTCCATTAGCATAAAACTTACTGGTGTTACATATCTGTACATAGGTCATACTTGTATTGATTAAGGGCCCCTGTTTTTCGGGGTAGTGATATTTAGTGCATAGTTATTATGAGCAACTTTTTGTACCCCAACTAATTTTACTTAATATAATAGGTTAATTTAATGGAACTTGTCCTAATGCTTTTCAATAGAATGATTGATTAAATTGTGTTCTGCTTATTCACCAAGAGCTGTCTAAACAGCAGTGTCTGTTCCCATTCAGGGAGACTAAAGCCGAGGCTGCTGTGTGTGCGCCACCTCTCAGGATATCACATATCAGGTAACTGGGAGAAGGTGACAAGTGGCAGACAAGGCGCTTTCCAGCTGACTCCCTCTGCTATCTCATGCTTACCTTAGCCTGCTATAGCAATAAAAAGCCGCATCAATTATTAAGGATTTCTTTTTACCTCTCATAAAGCAACAAGAATACAATATTTGGCATCTCCTGCTGGAAACTACAGACTCATAATACAAAGGATTAACTACAGTTTCCTGTTTCTTGCCAAGAGTAAAGATCCCAAGAAGTCCAGTTTCACAGTATTCAAAGTTGCTACTTGCCTTCAAGCATGTGTATTTTTATTGTGAATGTGCTAGAAGAATGCGGGTCAATATGGCCATCCTACGGTCTTTACCTACCTGTAAAAGAAAAACATCTACGCAGCATATAGTAGTCACCCAGATCAGAACGTAGGCAAAGTTGGTGGTGCTACTCTAATATTTGAAGATGTCTATACACAATATAATGTAGTTATCAGAAACCTCAGGTTATGATGATATTTTTTACTAAGTTTCCAAACTCTAATGGCTCATGCACACGACCGTGTTTGCCGTCCGAGTCCCGTCAGAGATCCGAGGAAAGATAGGACATGTTCTATCGTTCCTCGGATCGGAGACTCAAACCATTTTTCACGGACCCGATTCACCCGCTAAAGTGAATGGATCCGTGAAGACTAACGGGTGCCACTCGGTTGCCGTAAAAAACGGCTGAGTGGCACAACTGTAGTGTGCATGAGCCGTAACAGCGAGATAGGTTCGTTTTTTCATGCTATTCATTGTGCATTTTTACCTCCATATAGACTTACCTACATATGACTGAACATGCAAATGACCAATACATTTTGGATGTCATCTTAAAAAAAAAGTGCCAGGGCAATAATGTCTAAAGAGTTACTAAGCTGCGAAGATGTCCAGTTTGCGCAATAGTTGTGGGTGTGGTTATGCAAATAGCGACTATGGTAAGCTATTGCATCATTTCTAGGCTACGCGTTCATGCAAAAATAAAAAAGTGATGAAAATTGGGGTGCTGGTTGTAAAGAAGTTTAAGAAGGTTAGTAGCAAATAAAACTATATTACAATAAAAACATATTTTATGCTATGTCTATTCACCCTAGGACTGAGGAAGTACTCTGCTTCAGTATGACATCAGTAATTACTATTAAATATTAATTGTGTGTTCCAAATAACTTGGCTCAATAAGGCAAAGAAAATAACAAATCAGTAATAGTTATCAAATACAAATTGTGTGTTGTAGGGGTGTTTCTAAGGTCTTAAATGTTGAGGGGCACAAGCCACCAAGGCATATGTTCCCCATCCCCCACACCCCCAATGAAATTAAATTGTTTCTGGATATTACTTTGTAATGAAGATAATTTGCAGGTATGCAATCTATGTATGATTAAATAATACAGTAATAGAAATACCACTTTACAATAGCCAAATAATATTGCCACATCATGACCACATATCACCACACAGTGTCTAAATAATACCCCTGTACTGGTACTGAACAAGAAACATTATACAAAGACCAATATTACCACCATACAGCGACCATTTAGTGGTACATGCCAGTTCCACACACGCACTTTACAGACCATATGCAGTGAATACAGTACAGCTAAATACAGTGACTTGCAGGTGACATATTTTCTGTTCAATTTGTAAAGGATCTGCCAGACACAGCTTCTGTGTCGACGCCCGTGATTACTAACTCTGTACCTGCTCCTAAGTCTGGTTAAGTGACCCCTTCTTCCACCAATCAGCCTGGGAGGCTGAGGAGTGGGAGAGCCTATCACAGCCTGGCCAGACGGAGCTAGCTCCCACCCTCTGTCTATTTATACCTTCACTTCCTGCTCCTCCTTTGCCTGTGATTCTTTCAGTCTGTTTCCTGGCTCTGCTGCTGCTGCTTACTACTTGTCTTCTGCTTCATATTGACCCTGGCTTGACTGACTATTCTCCTGCTCTGCGTTTTGTACCTCGTCCACTCCTGGTTTGACTCGACTCGTTCACTATTCTTGTTGCTCACTGTGTTGCCGTGGGCAACAGCCCCATTTCCCTTAGCTTCTGTGTACCCTTGTCTGTTTGTCTGTCGTGCACTTAGTGAGCGTACGGACCGTCGCCCAGTTGTACGCCGTCGCTTAGGACGGCCGTTGCAAGTAGGCAGGGACTGAGTGGCGGGTAGATTAGGGCTCACCTGTCTGTCTCCCTACCCCGCCATTACACAATTAGAGTCGTTCAATTATCTTTTCTTCTCCATCCGGCCAAGACTGCTATGTCAACTTCTCCCGACCATGACTCGTCTTTGCAGCGTTTTCTGTCCAGACATCTTTGGCTCCTTCTTCAGCTTTGGTTCTCTTTTCCAGCACCCTCCCTACGTATTACTCACCATCTACACAAACATTCCATCCTGCCTCTCCTTTGATAGTACCATCCTGCTACTAACCCCATTACTGTGCCTGCTGCAACCCCCAGGGGTCACATTACTGCACCTGCTGTTTAGTAAAGTGCCCCAAAATACTGTACTTCAGAAAAAATGGTGTCATAACTATAGTTAGCCGAAACATAATAATGGCAGACAGTTATACCAGATGATAATACAGTAGTGCCCCACACAGTAATAGTGCCCCCTTAGTGGCATAAACACAGTAATTGTTCCCCCTTACAGCCCAACACAGTAATAATGTGCCTCTTGTGACCCCCACAGAGTAATAGTGCCCCAACACAGTAATAGTGCCAACCTAGTGCCGATTCACAGTAATAATGCTCGAAACTGCCTCTACACAATATTAGTGCCCCCTTACTACTTCTACACAGTGATAGTGCTCCTTTAGATCCCCCACTGTGTAAAAATTCACCCTTATTACCCCTACTTAGAAAAAGTGCTCCCTTAGTGCATTGCACACAGTAATAGTGCCCCCTTAGTTCCCCCCAACATGGTAAAAGTGCCCCTTTTGTACTCCTCACATTGTAATAGTGCCTCCTAAGTATGCCCCAGCACAGTAAATATGCCCCTTTAGTGCCACTGACTCCAATATACTAATATTGCCCCGCAGAGCACTGTCTGTCACAAAGACACCACTGCATCGCACAGGCTTGTGCTGAGGTCCCAGTATGTGCTAGGCTCACTCCCTCTGCTAAATGGAAGCATAGAGTATTGTAACATAGAGTGTGTGTTCGGGAAACACACAAAAATATGTAGAGATCAGTTGTGAACTTCATTAACTTTCATAAGTAGATAACACACTATTTGTCTAAGGGGCTGCTGAATAAATAAATGGTCTGGCAAATAAATGCCCATCGACAAACTGGCAAACTAGGCTCTAAGTGTGCCCATACACATAAGATGAAAGTAGGCTAAATCCGCTGATTTCGGCTGGACCTGCCGACTAACATTTATGGGGGTGACAGCAGATGTTGGGGGGAAAAGGATCGGGCATGTTAGAGATTGGGAGAGAAGCCATAACCAGGACTTGACGACTTTATAGATCACGCTACAAGTGCCATATTACAACTACTTACAAAGCATAAAAAATACTACAGATTAAATGAAGCTCTGTCTTGTAAGCTACTTTACAGAATATATTAGAGGATTGCCTAAATAGCAATTTCCTAACTTTACTATAAAAATGTTCACTTTAGCAGAGGGAATTCCCTTAATAACCTGGACAGCATTTGAGGCACTTCATACTCCTCATCTATGTCAGACACATACGCTAACACATACAGTAACTTGAGCTTTGGAGTCTTGCACCATGTTTGCAAACAGCGAGTGAATTAACAAATTATATTGTATTAGGAAAGATGGCAACGTATGCCCACACCTATTATCTGTGCTTATAACAATGTACAATTTGTTGTCTACCTTTTGACTGATCTCTAGACCTCTATGAAGGTTTGTTCTATGTATTTTATGACATATGATACACTACTATCTGTTATATCAAAACGTAGAAGTTCTTTAATATATATATGTTTTTTTTTACATTTTGTTTTAGTACATTTTCTATTTCTTAGAGTTTGTTGTAGGGTCGGATTTGTTGTCCCGCTCTGTTATTGTCTTCTGTGCCACAATATCTGTTTGTGACAAGAAGTAAAGTTGATGAGTCCGGGCTAAGACAGTTAAAAGGCCCCTTACAGCTCCCTATAATTAATAAATAAACCTCTGTGGGAGTTTTAGCACGCTGGCCGCTATGACAGGGGCTGTCTGCAGTGCACTTAAGCATTAAATGACCAATTTCTGTCAAACTAACTTCCAAGGCCTCTTATTCTTCCTCTGCCTCTCTTTCTTTCCTCCCTCTCGTCCGCGCTCTCAAATAGAAGGCTCTGCTCCCTGCACTAGGAGTTTTTCAACAACTGATGGCCCCTAGTTCATTTCTGTGGAATTAATTGGTCCCTGAATGAATACTGTTGACAAGGCAATTTATCATGTGTTTGGCTTGACAGTGCTGGATGTCTGAAGGGGGTGGGAGAAGTGAGATGGACAGAATAGGGAGGTAGGAACAGAATGGAGGCTTATAAAAGATCCGGGAGGTAGATTAGGTGTTCAGAAAGCATAGTAAGTTTACTGGGAATTAAAAAAGTATATGCATTTATGTTGGACGATATCAGACTTGGAAAAGTATCACAATGTGACCCTTGTCTGTCTAAATGTTTGAATAACAAGTAAAGCTTTGACCATAGGTATAAAAAAGACAAGGGTGCCTGTTTTTAAAATTTGTAACTTAAATTTTTTTTTTAAATGTTGAATATAGACCAAATTTGTAAATGGTGAAATATTTTTTAATCCATCACCTTTGTTGTATTTTGTTTACTAAACATCTCTAATAAAAGTAAATTAGATGAGGGATATAAGTTTAACATATATTACACATCAATGGAAATTTGCCATTAACATGATTGTATATAATATTGATATAAATATTACATTCTGATGTCAGATCCTGACAACTATACAGAGGTCGCCTTTGTAGGACGTTCCTTCTCCTGTGTTAACCACTTATTGACTGAGATGAACTGCTCTTGCTTTTTTTAAGAATCGTTCTTCAGTAACTGCAGTGTAAATGATAAAGTACTGTGCCCCAGCTGCTGCAGAACTCCCTTATGAAAATGATAGTGCTGTCTCACTTCAAGCAATTAATAAATGGTGGACAAGAAGCTCTGCTTCCTCTTCTAAAAAGAGTTTCTGCAGCAGCTAAAATATGTATTATAAGCAATACTGTACCCCCTACTATAAATTATTAAGAATATTAGAAGTCCCCTCAGGGTTCTGTGAGCTGCGGCCTCAAGCTTTTATATGGTAATGGAACTCTTCAATAACTGCTAAAATTCTTATTATTGACAAGAGGGGGTACATTATGATATATATATAATGGTTACTCCTCATGATAAAATACATGCACACTCTATCAGCACTCTGCCCATATGTGTCTGTCAATAACACATTTTCTGCAATACAGATGTTAAATTTATGATGGACACTGCCTCCTCCAAGTTTCACTCTCACTACACAAATGGCAAATACTGTAACTTACATATTATCATGTTCGTGTACTCTCACATTCCCAGTGGCGTTCTTTTACGCGAATGCAGTTCAGTGCAATGGTGGAGCCTCGCTCCAGCATTCACTGTGCCGCGAGTAGCTCGGCACAGGCAGGCGCGATGTAGTGACGATCGCGCCTGTCTGCGCCGAGTCACTCACAGCGCAGAGGAGGAGAAGGATCTCCTCACCCCATCGTGTCATGGGAACGAGGATAGCTAAGTAATTATGTTATTTTTCTATTAGGTTCATACGTATGGGGGCATTATACTGGGTATGGGAGAGGGGTCATATGGTAGCTGCTGAGGGAGCATTACACTATATGGGGGCATTATACTGTAAAGGACAGCTAAAGGAGGCATTATACTGTATGGGGGTGTTATACTGTATGGAACAGCTATAGGGGCATTATACTGTATGGGGCAGCTATAGGGGGCATTATGCTGTATGTGGTAGCTATGGAGGGCATTATACAGATTGGGGCAGCTATGGGGGGCATTATACTGTATGGGGGCATTATGCTGTATGCGGCAGCTACGGAGGGCTTTATAATGTATGGAGGCATTATACTGTATGTGGCAGCTATGGAGGACATTATACAGTCTGGGGCAGCTATGGGGGGCATTATACTGTATGGAACAGCTATGGGGGCTTTATACTGTATTGGGGAATTATACTGTATGGGGCAGCTATGGGGGTCATTATACTGTATGGGACAGCTATGAGGGGCATTATACTGTATGGGGGGCATTATGCTGTATGCGGCAGCTACTCTCAGCTTTATACTGTACGGAGGCATTAT
This sequence comes from Rhinoderma darwinii, assembly GCF_050947455.1. Taxonomy (NCBI): domain Eukaryota; kingdom Metazoa; phylum Chordata; class Amphibia; order Anura; family Rhinodermatidae; genus Rhinoderma; species Rhinoderma darwinii. The sequence goes on along the minus strand of NC_134697.1, from coordinate 58,498,754 downwards.
ACTGTATGTGGCAGCTATGGAGGACATTATACTGTATGGGGGGCATTATGCTGTATGCGGCAGCTACTGACAGCTTTATACTGTACGGAGGCATTATACTGTATGTGGCAGCTATGGAGGACATTATACTGTCTGGGGCAGCTATGGGGTGCAATATACTGTATGGGGGCATTATACAGTATGGGACAGCTATGGGGGGCTTTATGCTGTATTGGGGCATTATACTGTATGGGGCAGCTATGGAGAGCATTATACTGTATGAGGAGCATTATATTGTATGGGGCAGCTATGGGGGAATTATTCTGTATGGGACAGCAATGGGGGGCATTATACTGTATGGGGGCATTATATTGTATGGGGTAGCTATGGGGGGCATTATGCTGTATGGGACAGCAATGGGGGCATTATACTGTATGAGAGGCATTATACAGTATGGGACAGCTGTGGGGGCATTATACAGTATGGGACAGCTATGGGGGGCATTATACTGTATTGGTCAGTATTATACTGTATGGGACAGCTATGGGGGCTTTATACTGTATTTGGGCATTATACTGTATGTGGCAGCTATGGAGGGCATTATACTGTATGGGGGCATTATACTGTATGGGGCAGCTATGGGGGCATTATAGTGTATGGGGGAAGCTATGGGACATTATACTGTGTGTGGCAGCTATGGGGGGCATTATACTGTATGTGGCAGCTATGGGGGACATTATTATGTATGGGGAGCATTATATTGTATGGGGTGCATTATACTGTATGGGGCTACTCTGGGGGCAGCTATGGGGAGCATTATACTGTGGGGGCAGCTATGGGGCATTATACTGTGTGGGGGCATTATACTGTGTGGGGGCATTATACTGTGTGGGGGAAGCTATGGGGGCTTTATACTGTGTGGGGGCAGCTATGGGGGCTTTATACTGTGTGGGGGCAGCTATGGGGCATTATACTGTGGGGGCAGCTTTGGGGCATTATACTGTGGAGGCATTCATGGGGTCTGTCGGGCTAGGCGGCTGGGCATAGGCGTGCGCAGGGGTCTGGTGGTGTTGGGGAGGGGTAGGGGGGGCCCAAGCTGAATTGTTGCACCAGGGTCCATGAGCCTTTAGCTACGCGCCTGCACAGTCCCCTATTTGGAGTGCTGTTATACTGATATACATGATTTAGTATAATATTTTCCCAGAAAATATGTTGCGATTGGCCAGTTTATAATGCAGAAGTAGCATTCAGCTAACAAGCAGGTACTGTATGTATAGGAGAAAATCCTATAGTGGAAAGAGAGAGAATGTTTATGACACACGGGCTGGTTTGTTAACATTGCAGTGCCTATAAGGAGCCATTTGCAGATTCGCATCATATGTGGAATGAGGCCAAACTAAACGTGTTTACCCCTCACCCTAGGACCCCAAGCAGCTGCAGTGGCTGTATCTATGGTATACAATTCCTTAAAGGGGTTTTCCCACCAGGGACATTTATGACATATCCACAGGATATGTCATAATTGTCAAATAGATGCGGGTCCCACCTCAGGGACCCGCACCTATCTCTAGAACGGGGCCCGCTAAACCATGTTCTACCGCTCTGTGTTGCGGCTGAAGCAGGTGAATTCTGATCATAAAGAAAGAAAACAGCGTAACTCGCTGAGCTACGCTGTTTCCGTAACTGCCATTCACTACTATAGAAAGAAAGTACTATGCACACCGTATGGGAGTAATATTTAAAAATAGATTATTTATTTTGCTAGTATCAGTGCCAGTATAAATAATCAGGTTGGGCCCCTACGCATGCACCCACGTGAAAACCTAGTGCTTTCCGAACCTTGTTACACTACAATTTACTACTATGGGACTTACGGAAACAGTGTGGCACAGTGAGATACACTGTTTTCGTAACTCCTGACCATAAAGTCAGGAAGTGTCCGGGAGTCAGCGAGAGCAGAAGAAGGTAGAATGGGGTTTAGGAGGCCCCGTTCTAGAGATAGGTGCAGGTCCCAGTGGTGGGACCCGCATCTATCTGACATTTATGACATATCCTGTGGATATGTCATAAATGTTCCTGGTGGGAAAACCCCTTTAAGTAAAACGACAGCATAAATGCTACTCATCTGCACAGAATGTGTAAAGTAGTGATAGCGCCTCTTTACATTGCAGGGAGAATTGCTACTTTTTGACTATGCTCACAGGCAGCACATAATTACTGTATATGTTATTATTTATTTATAATAAAAATATCTTACTGTTTTGTGTTTACAGCCCCATGTGTCTCCATGGTTACAGACTACAAACACTGTGTAGTCTTATCCTGCAGTCATTCTCTTCCATCTTTTCTTACTTTATTACTAACCTGCTGAATGCATATGTTATTAATATGTTCTTGGGCACTACTGATAGCAATATTATCTATCTGAATACTAAAGAGTTTTTGTGTTGTTACTGCCCTGGGTTATTGATTGGGATGCGAAAATGTATAGTAAATGTATTAACAAATAAATATTTTCTAAAAATAAAATAGCTATATAAGAATGTTGTGCTAATGTGTTAAACATAATATATGTGTTATATGTTTGCTACAATTGAATACAATTGTATGGTCATAACCTGAAAGTTACATTTTTCCCATAGCCTGTGTGATTCGGTCCTTGTGCAGAAGAATTGTCATTCATTGTGGTCTTCATTGCAGTCTTGTCATTCATTATGCAGAAAATGTGATTATTGCATGTACAGGATTTTGAGCGTAGACCAGACATTGGCAAAGCATAAAGTGATTTGCAAGACCCCAGTGAGGATATATCAAAGGGAGAGAGACATGTTCTACTTCGCACAAATCTGGGTTTCCACTGGCTTGGATAACTGTTTGATCAGAGATTTCACAGGGGGGATGCAGATGGGAGTATGAAAGCTCTCCGATTAGCAGAGACAATTGAAAATGTTGCAACATAAGTAGAAAAAAATGCCATCTGAAACGGCAGCGCATTGAATACATTTGTACTTATCCACATTCAGGTTCTGCAAAACATTCTTTACTCTTGAGCCTACAAATAAAATCATCTGAAATTCTTCACAAATAAATAAGACTTTCACCTTTTAACAGAAAATCCCAAATCATATTGATGGCTAGATTGGAAATATATTTTTTTTATTTGTAACTGTGTATTATTTTTGTACATATTATGACTGTTTCAAGTAGGAAAGTAGAGATAGAAAAATTACATTATTTAAGCAGTCTTACTATTAACCAATGTGTTTTATGCAAGAATATTTAAAAACCATACTGGCAGCCCAGTGGCACAGCACAGTGGTGAGCACTATTCCAGCACTGGGGTCTAGGGTTGAAATCTGATTAGGGGCAACATCTGCAAGGAGGTTGTGTGTTCCCCAGATGTTTGTGTGGGTTTCCTCCCCAAAACCTACTGGTAGGTTAAGGGTAAGGCCACATGGAGCAGCCCTGACATGGTCGCAACGCAGCCAACAGCCGCGCTGGCACTATGTAGGAGCAGCTGTCAAATACCTCGTTAAGGAATATTCCAGTTACATGCGCATGCGCACTGCCGCTCCATTTATTCACTATGGGAGCACCGTAGATAGCCGAGTGCAGTGGGCCGTGGGCAACTTCCCCATTTCCCCATTCCCCATTTCCCCATTTCCCCACTTCCCCATTTCCCTGGCTTCTTTGTACCCTTGTCTGTTTGTCTGTCGTGCACCTATTGAGTGTAGGGACCGTCGCCCAATTGTACCCCGTCGCCTAGGGCGGGTCGTTGCAAGTAGGCAGGGACTGAGTGGCAGGTAGATTAGGGCTCTGTTTCCCTACCCCGACATTACATAATCACAAGCCCATATACCTAGTCTACCCTGGTCCCTGACACTACTATGGACCCCCTTGTGACCCTGGCTCAGCAAATGCAGGGCCTCTCCCTACAGGTCCAGGCCCTGGCTCAGAGGGACAACCAGCCTGATGCTACCCTGGTAGTGCCCCTCACCTCACCTCTTGAACCCCACCTCAAGTTGCCTGACCGGTTCTTAGGGGACCGGAAGACTTTTTTCTCCTTTCGGGAGAGTTGTAGGCTCTATTTTCGCTTAAAGCCCCACTCCTCTGGTTCTGAGAGCCAGCGGGTGGGTATAATTATGTCCCGGCTCCAGGACGGGCCCCGAGATTGGGCCTTCTCCTTGGCTCCTGACGCCCCTGAACTTTCCTTCGTTGATCTTTTCTTTTCTGCTCTCGGGCTCATTTATGACGAGACTGACAAGACTGCCTTTGCCGAGAGTCAGCTGGTGACCTTACGTCAGGGTAAAAGACCTGTTGAGGAGTATTGTTCTGACTTTAGGAAGTGGTGCGTAGCTTCTCGGTGGAATGACACTGCCTTAAGGTGCCAGTTTAGATTGGGTCTGTCGAATGCCCTGAAAGACCTGCTAGTTAGCTATCCCTCTTCTGACTCCCTAGATCAGGTTATGGCTTTAGGGAACGACGACTTGAACATGTTTGTGTTTTGTCCTCTGACTCCCCCATGATGACTCCCGAGGTTCCGTTGCTTCGTTCTTCCACGGAAGACTCGGAGGTACCTATGCAACTCGGGGCCTCCGTGTCCCCCAACAGCGTAGAGAGTTCCACAGAAAGAAAGGTCTCTGCTTCTACTGTGGGGATGACAAGCATCAAGTGAACAACTGTCCTAGGCGTAAGAATAAGCAGCCGGAAGAACTTCCGCGCCTAAGTGACCATCGGGGAGGTCACTTGGGCGCACAGGTATTTCCCGTAAATATGAAACGTAATAAAATCTTGCTTCCCTTTCAGGTATCTTTTGGTGGTAGGTCTGCTACCGGCAGTGCCTTCATGGATTCAGGGTCTTTTGCTAATATTATGTCTGTGGAATTTGCTATGTCTCTAGCTATGCCATTGATTGATTTGCCTAAACCTGTCCCGGTAGTGGGTATCGACTCCACTCCTCTTGCTAATGGTTATTTTACACAGCATACCCCTGTTTTTGAACTCCTTGTGGGCTCCATGCATTTGGAGCAGTGCTCTGTACTGGTGATGCAGGGATTATCGTCCGATTTGGTTTTAGGCCTTCCCTGGTTGCAGTTGCATAATCCCACTTTTGACTGGAATACTGGGGATCTTACCAAATGGGGTAATGAATGCATGACGTCATGTTTTCCTGTTAATTCTATTTCTCTCCCTGAGGAGGTGAACACTCTACCTGAGTTTGTTCAGGACTTCGCTGATGTTTTCTCTAAAGAGGCCTCCGAAGTGTTACAACCTCATAGATAATATGATTGCGCAATTGAATTGGTACCAGGAGCTAAGCTCCCTAAGGGTAGGATATTTAATCTCTCTTGTCCCAAACGTGAAGCCATGAGAGAGTATATCCAGGAATGCCTGGCCAGGGGTTACATTCGCCCCTCTACTTCTCCGGTAGGTGCTGTCTTCTTCTTCGTAGGGAAGAAGGATGGTGGTTTTAGGCCATGCATTGACTACCGAAACTTGAATAAGGTCACTGTAAGGAACCAGTACCCCTTTCCTTTGATTCCTGATCTCTTCAATCAGGTTCAGGGGGCCCAATGGTTCTCTAAGTTTGATCTAAGGGGGGCTTATAACCTTATCCGCATCAAAGAGGGGGATGAGTGGAAGACTGCGTTTAACACGCCCGAAGGTCATTTCGAATACCTCGTCTTGCCCTTTGGGTTGTGTAATGCTCCCGCGGTCTTCCAGAATTTCATAAATGAGGTTTTAAGAGACTACCTGGGGGTATTTCTTGTAGTGTACCTTGATGACATACTTGTGTTTTCCAAGGACTGGTCCTCCCACATTGAGCATGTCAGGAAGGTGCTCCAGGCCCTTCGGGAAAACAAACTGTTTGCTAAGACCGAAAAATGTGTGTTTGGGGTGCAGGAGATACCGTTTTTGGGTCAAATCCTCACTCCTCATGAATTCCACATGGACCCCGCCAAGGTCCAGGCTGTGGCGGAATGGGTCCAACCTGCCTCCCTGAAGGCGTTACAGTGCTTCCTGGGGTTCGCTAATTATTACAGGAGATTTATTGCTAACTTCTCGGTCATCGCTAAGCCTCTAACGGATCTCACTCGCAAAGGTGCTGATCTCCTCCACTGGCCTCCTGAGGCTGTCCAGGCTTTTGAGGTCCTTAAGAAATGCTTTATCTCGGCCCCAGTGCTGGTTCAGCCCAACCAAATGGAGCCATTTATCGTGGAGGTTGACGCGTCCAAGGTGGGAGTGGGGGCTGTCTTGTCCCAGGGTACCAGGTCCCTCACCCATCTCCGCCCCTGTGCCTACTTCTCCAGGAAGTTTTCGCCCACTGAGAGTAACTATGATATTGGCAACCGCGAACTCTTAGACATTAAATGGGCATTTGAAGAGTGGCGCCACTTCCTGGAGGGGGCTAGGCACCAGGTTACGGTCCTTACCGACCACAAGAATCTGGTTTTCCTAGAATCTGCCCGGAGGCTAAACCCGAGACAAGCTCGATGGGCGTTATTTTTTACCAGATTCAACTTTTTGGTCGCCTATAGGACTGGGTCTAAAAATATTAAGGCTGATGCACTGTCGCGTAGCTTCATGGCCAGCCCACCTTCGGAGGAAGATCCTGCTTGTGTTTTGCCTCCAGGTATAATCATTTCCTCTATTGATTCTGATTTAGTCTCTAAAATTGCGCCTGATCAAGGTTCAGCTCCCGGGAACCTTCCTGAGAACAAGCTGTTTGTTCCCCTGCAATTCCGGCTAAGGGTACTTAGGGAAAATCATGACTCTGCACTATCTGGCCATCCAGGCATCCTGGGTACCAAGCACCTCATTGCCAGAAACTATTGGTGGCCTGGGTTGCTCAAAGACGTTAAGGCCTACGTCGCCGCTTTTGAAGTTTGTGCTAGGTCCAAGACTCCCAGGTCCCGACCAGCGGGCTTACTATGTTCTTTGCCCGTTCCCCAGAGACCTTGGACCCATATCTCCATGGATTTCATCACCGATTTGCCTCCATCTCAAGGCAAGTCGGTGGTGTGGGTTGTAGTAGACCGCTTCAGTAAGATGTGCCACTTTGTGCCCCTCAAGAAACTACCCAATGCTAAGACCTTAGCTACCTTGTTTGTCAAACACATCCTGCGTCTCCATGGGGTCCCTGTCAATATTTTTTCTGACAGAGGGGTACAATTTGTTTCATTGTTTTGGAGAGCCTTCTGTAAAAAGTTGGAGATTGATCTGTCCTTCTCCTCTGCCTTCCATCCTGAAACTAATGGCCAAACTGAGAGGACTAATTAGTCTCTAGAACAATATTTAAGGTGTTTTATCTCTGACTGTCAATATGATTGGGTCTCATTCATTTCCTTCGCCGAATTTTCCCTTAATAACCGGGTCAGTAACTCGTCAGGGGTCTCCCCCTTTTTCTGTAATTTTGGGTTTAATCCACGGTTCTCCTCCGTTTCACCTGGTAGTTCCAACAATCCCGAGGTAGATGTCGTTCATCGGGAACTGTGCACAGTCTGGGCCCAGGTTCAGAAGAACCTAGAGGAGTCCCAGAGCATACAAAAATCTCAGGCAGATAGAGGACGTTCTGCTAACCCCTTGTTTGTGGTCGGGAATCTGGTGTGGCTATCGTCAAAGAATTTGCGCCTTAAAGTCCCGTCCAAGAAGTTTGCTCCCCGGTTTATAGGGCCATACAAGGTCATTGAAGTCCTTAACCCTGTCTCCTTCCGACTGGAGTTGCCCCCGTCTTTTCGAGTACACGACGTGTTTCATGCCTCCCTCCTTAAACGCTGCTCCCCGTCCTTGGCTCCCTCGAGGAAACCTCCGGTCCCTGTTCTCCCCCCTGAGGGGGTAGAATTCGAGGTGGCCAAGATTGTGGACAGCAGGATGGTCCAAGGCTCCCTCCAGTACCTGGACCATTGGAGGGAATACGGGCCTGAGGAGAGGACTTGGGTACCTGCCCGGGATGTTCACGCTGGGGTATTGCTCAGGAGGTTCCACCTTCGTTTCCCCAATAAACCAGGTCCACCTAGAAAGGGTCCGGTGGCCCCTCATAAAAGGGGGGGTACTGTAAAGGATCTGCCAGACACAACTTCTGTGTCGACGCCCATAGGTAATCAGTCTGCACCTGCTTCTATGTCCCTGAGACTGACTCCATCTTCCACCACCCAGGATGGCAGGCTTAGGAGTGGGAGAGCCTATCACAGCCTGGCCAGACGGAGCTAGCTCCCGCCCTCTGTCTATTTATACCTGCCTTTCCTGTTCCTCCTTTGCTTGTGATTCTTCTCTGTTTGTTTCCTGGCCCTGCTGCAGCTTCTTGAACTACTGATCCTCTGCTTGATTGACCTTGGCTTTTCTGACCACTCTTCTGCTCTGCGTTTTTGTACCTCGCTCATCTCCTGGTTTGACTCTGCTCGTTCACCTCGCTTGTTGCTCACGGTGTTCCCGTGGGCAACTTCCCCATTTCCCTGGCTTCTTTGTACCCTTGTCTGTTTGTCTGTCGTGCACCTATTGAATGTAGGGACCGTCGCTCAGTTGTACCCCGTCGCCTAGGGCGGGTCGTTGCAAGTAGGCAGGGACTGAGTGGCGGGTAGATTAGGGCTCTGTTTCCCTACCCCGACATTACAGCCATAGAGAATGAATAGGGGGTAAGTTGTTATTTGCAAAATCGTGCGGTCATAAAGGGTGTATTAATTCATGGCGGCACGATTTTGCAGATAAAGGGACGGTTTACCCGCGTTAACATGCAAACATAGTGTCGGCACGGTTGTTAGTCGCGTTGCGACCGTGTCAGGGCCGCTCCGTGTGGCCTTACCCTTATTGGCGTTCTGTGAAATTGGTCCTAGTGCTTGCACCAGAGTTAGAGAAATTAAATTGTGAACCTCATTGGGAAAAGGTACTGATGTGAGTGATGGAAATCTCTGTAGAGTTCTGCAAAATATGCCTGTGCTTTATAAGCGACAAGAAGAATTGCAAAATTTTGAACAATGGTAGAAAACAACACAACTTAGTATCTAAGCTTAGCTCAGCCTAATAATTCTTTGGTTTTGAGCACAGAACCTCAGAATCCACAGCCCAGCTATTTTGTTTCCATACTGTCTCCTCTGCCTCTTCCAACTTGTGGACAGACCTATGCAAATATTTGCAAGAAAGGTTCCATCCTTCAAAAAGTAGACCGTAGGTATTGATAACCTCTAACTGGTTGATGGCGTAGGACGAATATGCTCATCCTGAGCAGCAGGCAGTTGCCGCATCAGGATGAACATACCCTTCAGGACTGAGCCATTTTTTTATTTTTCATTTTCGTTTTTCACTCCTCGCCTTCCAAGAGCCATAAAGTTTTTATTTTCCGTCAAAAGAGTGGTCTGAGGGCTTATTTTTTTGCAGGAGGAATCGTAGTATCTATTGGTAGCATTTAAAGTAGCATATAATGTACTGGGAACATGAAAAAAAATAATTTGCCGACTAATATCGGAAAAAACTGTGATTCCTCGATAGTTTATTGGGTTTCGTTTTTACGGCTTTCACCGTGCGTTAGAAAAGACAACTTAACTTTATTCTGTGGCTCAATACAATTATGTGATACCAAAATTAATTTTTTTTTTTATATATTTTACTACTTTTAAAGACAAAAAACTTTTTGTTAAAAAAAAAATAGTTTTGTGTCGCCATATTCTGAGAGCCATAACTTTTTTATTTTTCCATCGATTGAGCAGTGTGAGGGCTTAGTTTTTGAGGGACGAGCTATAGTTTTTATCGGTATAATTTTTTGGTACATACAACTTTTTGATCACTTTGTATAAAAAAAAATGAAGAGCTAAGTTAACAAAAAAAAACAGCGATTTTGGCATTTTACATTTTTTATTTTTTACGGCATTCACCATGCGCGTTAAATAACGCTATTTTGTAATAGTTCAGACTTTTATGGATGCAGCGATACCAATTTTGTTTACTAACCAAGGGCTCCCGGTGTGCCCGCAGCATCTGCGTATAAAGCCATGCCAGCGGTTGCCTGTCGGTGGCACACAGACAAGCAATAATGCTTTAGAAAACTATCTATACCATAGAATTATAGAAGCGAACAAACTGCTTCAAGTCCGCTAGTGGACAAAAAAAATTTAATTCATTTTATGGTTTGTCCAATTTCAGCACATTAATGTTATTTTTAAATCATTAAAAGTAATACAAATTTCTAATATACTTTGTGCATTCATTTCTCAAGACTTTTAACATCTCTGCTTGTTGTTATTCAGTAGAAACATTTATTGTTTACCTCCAGTGGAGAAAATTCTGTCCATGGTCATGTGATGGACACACAGGTGTTGCGATCGTTGGAAGACTCTACTCTGATACTCATACTGCAACTGTAACGAGTCATGAACCTGTGTGTCCATCATATAGCCATGGACAGAATTGTATTCACTGGAAGTAAACAATAAGGGCACATTCACACGTGGCGGAATTGCTGTTAAATTCCGCTGCGGACAGTCCGCAGTGGAATTCTGCAGCAGCCGTTTTTTTACATTTGTTTCTATACATTTTTAGGAAAATTAGTTCAGACGTTGCAAAAAATAACTGTGCGGAAATCAGGCTGCGGTAGAGAAATTTTCCCTCCGCAGCATGCTCATAACGTTGCGGAGAAGAAAGGGAATTTCACGGCAGATTTGAGCCTTTGCAATGCAAAAACTGAAATCTGTGGCAAGTCCGCTGTGATATCTGCAATGTCTGAATTACCTGTCAAATATGCAAATGTTGGTGCAGATTCGTTGCGTAATTGCCCCAAATCTGCACCAACATTTGCAGCGGAAAAGTTCTGCCACGTGTGAACATGCCCTAAGGCTGGATTCACATGGGTAGAAAATTATGGCGATTCTTCGATATCTTTTCTGCAGCATTTCCGCAACAATTCCGCAGCAATTCCATAGCAAAATACACACGTTTTATGTGCATATTTTGCTGTGGATTTCTCCCCTTGTTCATTGAAAAGGCTGAAATCCACAATGAACATCCAGAACAGAAGGCGTATGCTGCGGATTTGAAAAAACGCAGCAAGCTTTGATTTCCTTCCTTAAAATGTTCAGCAGCATGTGAATAAGATTTATTCCATGCTCATCCACGTGGCTGGAACTGTAATATGCTGCAGATTTTCCACGCATAAATTCCACAGCATTTCCGTCCTGTATGAATTCAGCCTGAATGTTCATCCTGAATAACAGCAATCATGAAAACCGTGAGGTATTAATACAGAAATTATAATGGAAAATTGTAAACTTTTCATTATACAAAAGATAAAATTAATTTGCTGAAAGTGGACAACCTCTTTAAGTTCAATAAATTTTAACAAAAAACTCTCCCCCCAAAAAATAAATCCTGTTTTTTTTTTCATTAAATAATATTTTATTTTTTAAAACAGTGTACTATTAAAAAAAATTCTGTTTGGTGTCACTTCAATAATAGCAAACCGATATGTGGCTATTAGTCTTCACCTACATGGAGACTTTTTTTTAAAAAACAAGTATTTAATATAACAGCCATGTCAGGAGAGGTAAAAGCTCCTCTATAAAACCAGTGACTCACAGGTGACATATTCTCTGATGGGAGTCGTTCTCTTTTCTTTTTTCTCCATCTGACACTAATTGTTATAGCGACTTCTCTTGACCACTGCTGAGTTTCTTGTTGAGACCCCTATGTCATTTGCTTTTGCAGCCATTTCCAGTGTCTATAGCAACACAAAAATGTAGACACCAAACCTCCTAAATTGTTCCATACCCCAGACTAGATCCCTAAACTGTTCCAGACCACAGACTAGACCCTTAAGCAAATTCAGACCCCAGGTCCATACATTAACTCAGTCCAATAAATTCAGACCCCACACTAGACCCTAGAATACATACAGACCTTCTAAACCATTATAGTCACCAGACCAGACCCGCCTAAACAGATACAGACCCCAGAACAAACACCCTAAATAAATACAGACCCCAGACCAGACTCCCTAACTACAGACCCTGAACCAGACCCCTAAATACAGACCCCAAACCTGATCCCCTAAATACAGACCCCTAAACTAATACAGACCCTACACCTGACTCCCTAAACTAATTTAAACCCCAGACCTCACCACCAAAACTAATACAGACCCAAGACTAGACCCCCTAACAACAGACCCCCTAAATACAGACCCCAGACCACTTAATCTAATACAGACTCCAGACCACATACACTTACATAGCAGCTCACACTCTTTTCTATAGAGTCCTGCTGCTCTACTCTCTTGCTTCAGGACCTGCCCACATGGTCATGTGACCTTATGTCTGGTACTTTTACAGACTACATAAAAAGCAAAAAGTGTGACAAAACTGCAATGTGCTTTCAGTCTTTGGGCATCCATAAGCCTCCAGGCGCCTGGGGCCCCGGGTGACTGCCCCAAATGTCCCTATGGTAACACACCATTGCTTGCCTGATGACTCTTACAAGCTCTGCCTTATCGGCCGCTTCATCCAAATTCTGTGCCTGCACAATGCAGACTGTATCCATGTCAGACAAGTGTACAGGGGAGAGAACTATACCATGTCTGTGTACATTACTTTTAACGTGACATGAAAAGTTTCCATAAAGGAGCAGGGAAGTCATGCTCACCTCAGTGGGAAGAAAACGAAATGAGTTTATGGAATCTGCATCACAGAAAGAATTCTGACAAATTCAGCCTAGCACTTCGTCTCAATAAAATAAGTCTCTATGCCTTGTATGCTGTATGCATATTTATTTATTTCATACATATACATGATGAGGGGGTGCTACTATTCTGAGAATAAAACCTCAAGATAACTCCACAAGTGAGGAGTGAAAAGTAAAACACTATAGGCTTGTACACATGGGTGACTGGCATGCAAACTGAACACATACATGAAACATGAAGATGTTCCCAGCCGAGCATTATAATACTGTTCTGATTATGGATACATGCGGTAACACTCACGGGTAGCGTTCTAATAATATCAAATGCAAATTTAAGCATTGTCTGTTCCAAGTCGTCAATCAATTCCCTTCAATTTTTGTACCTGAAAGCAAACAGATTTCAAGTCATTAATGCTTTTGGGAATGGCTTATACAGCATCTTAGCACCATTTCAAGTCTGTTTTGAGCAAATCATACTAAAGTGTATACTTTTTGTTAAAGTAATCGTCTACATTTTAATTCAGGACATGGTGTGATGTAGAACAAAATGCTGGCTTACAATAAATGCACCAAGTCTTCTTGATGTAATACTACGGATCAGGTGGACAGACTCATTTTAAAGTAGCGACACACACAGCGTAAACACTGCAGATTTTTCTGCAACGGTTTTCATTGCAGAAAATCCGTAGCGTATTATAGTAGTAGCAGAGTGTATGAGATTTGATGGAATCTCATCCACATGCAGTGAGGAAAAAAAAACGCAGAAAAAAAGTTAATAAATTGACCACTTTTGACCTTCCTGACAGAGCCTCATTTTTCAAATCTGACATGTTTCACTTTATGTGGTAATAACGTCGGAACGCTTTCACCTATCCAAGTGATTCTGAGATTGTATTCTTGTGATACATTGAACTTTATGTTACTGGAAACATTTGCTCGATACATTCAGTATTTAATTGTGAAAAACACCAAAATTTTGGGGGAAAATTAGCAAAAATTAGCATTTTTCTCAATTTAAATGTATCTACTTGTAAGACAGACAGTTATACCACACACAATTGTTGCCAATTAACATCCCCCATATGTCTACTTTAGATTGACATAATTTTTTTGAAAATCCTTTTATTTTTTAAGACGTTACAAGGCTTAGAACTTTAGCAGCTATTTCTCACATTTTCAAGAAAATGTCAAAAGGCTATTTTTACAGGGATCAGTTCAGTTGTGAAGTGGCTTTGAGGGCCTTATATATTAGAAACCCCCATTAAGTCGCCATATTTTAAAAACTGCACCCCTCAAGGTATTCAAAACAGCATTTAGAAAGTTTCTTAACCCTTTAGACGTTTCACAGGAATTAAAGAAATGTAGAGGTGAAATTTACAAATTAAAAATTATTTGCAGAAATTGATTTTTAATCCATTTTTTTTGTAACACAGAAAGTTTTACCAGAGAAATGCAACTCAAAATTTCCCAGGTTCTTCAGTTTTAGTAAATATCCCACATGTGGCCCTAGTGTGGTAATAGACTGAAGCACAGGCCTCTTTCAAAAAAAATTTAGGTTTAGCTAATTGTTTTTCATTTCCACAAGGACTAAAGGGGAAAAAGCACTGCAACATTTGTAAAGCAATTTCTCTCGAGTAAAACAATTCAAATGTGGTCATAAATTGCTGTTTGGACACACGGCAGGGCAAAGAAGGGAAAGAGCGCCATTTGGCTTTTCGAGCTCAAATTTAGCAGAAATGGTTTGCGGAGGCCATGTCACATTTGCAAAGCCCCTGAGGGACCAAAACTGTGAAAACACCCAAAAAAGTGACTCCATTTAGGAAACTACACCCCTTCAGAAATGTATCTAGGGGTGTAGTGAGCATTTTGACCCCAGAGGTGTTTCATAGAATTTATTAGAATTGGGCAGTGAAAATAAAAACAATCCGTTTTCTTCCGTAAGACGTAGCTGTAGCTCAAAATTTTTCATTTTCTCAACAAATTAAGGAAAAAAAGAACCACAACATTTGTAAAGCAATTTCTCCTGGGTACGGCAATACCCCATATGTGGTCATAAACTGCTGCTTAGGCACACAGTAGGGCTCAGAAGGAAGGAGCAGCATTTCGCTTTTGGAGTGCAGATTTTGTTGAGTTGGTTTCTGGGCGCTATGTCACATTTGCAAAGCCCCTATGGGACCAAAACAGTGGAAACCTCCCAGAAGTGACTCCATTTTGGAAACTACACCCCTCAAAGTATTCACCTAGAGGTGTAGTGAGCATGTTAACCCCGCAGGTGTTTTTCAGAAATTAGTGTGCACTCTATGTTGCAGAGTGAAAATGGGATTTTTTCCATAGATATGCCAATATGTGGTGCCCAGCTTGTGCCAGCATAACAAGACAGCTCTCTAATTATTATGCTGTGTTTCCTGGTTTTAGAATCACCTTACATGTGGCCCTAATCTTTTGCCTGGACATTTGACAGGGCTCAGGAGTCGAAGAGCACTATGTAAAATTGAGGCCTAATTTGGTGATTTACAAAGTATTGGTTCAAAATTGCAGAGGCTCTGATGTGAGGTAATAAAAGAAACCCCAGAAGTGACCCCATTTTGGAAACTGCACCCCTCAAGGCATTTATTAAGGGGTGTAGTGAGCATTTTCACCCCACAGGTCTTTTCCATAAATGATTGTGCTGTGGATGGTGCAAAGTAAAAATTGCCCTAGATATGCCATTTCAGTGGCAAATCTGTCATGCCCAGCTTGTGCCACTGGAGACACACCCTCCAAAAATTGTTTAAAGGGTTCTCCTAGATATGGCGATGCCATATATGTTGAAGTAAACTGCTGTTTACGCACGATGTAGGGTTCATTTTTTATACTTACCACCCAGCTGTTGTCATAGTAACGCGTCCCTCTGTTCACGGTGAAGCTCAGCCTCCTGGAATGATGCTGCAGCCCATGTGACCGCTGCAGCCTGTGATTGGCTGCAACAGTCACATGGGATTAAACATCATTCCAGGTGAGCGGCCTGGACGGAGAACAGAAAAACGGCTGCTACGACCACACCAATGCGTAAGTACAGGTCCCACAACTGCGTATCCATCCAGCGGGTTCCAGGACGGATATGCTGTGTACTTTAACGCAGCATATCCAGGGCCGATAAATTAGCAGAGGTGTAACTTGAAGCTTGATGCAAAATGTGTAACAGGACCCATCCACTATCACATGCTATCTTTAGTACTGAGGTGCTCTTATGTGGCAGACTCAGAAAAAAACAAAAAGAAGGAAATAAGAACATAAAAATAAACATAACTTTATTACAATATACCACCAGTATAGCATTAAAAACACTTCAAAATGAACAAATCTGCGGCTATACACACAACTGACCCATGGTAGAGTCTGTGATACTCAAACATGGTGGTGGTAGAATATTACAAATAAAGGGGGACAAAAATGTAACAATTAAATAAACCAAAAAAAGAAAGGTATATCAATTCTGAACAATAATGTGCAAGGTGTTTTACATACAGAAAATAGCAATTAATAATTGTAAAGGGTAAAAGCAATGGATAAATTAGAATCAATATTACAAACCTGTAGTGCAGAAATAATGCAAAGGCCCATTGCTAAGGGTAAAAAAAATGTGTATAAAAAGAGTACCAATAATAGTACCAAGTACCAATGTTACTAATAATATACTAATAATGTCCTTATTGATCCATGTAGGTCACGTGTCCCCACCCAGATCGTCATACTTCAGTGTAGCCGCTCATTAGTTTATTTTGAATGTGTTGCTTAACAAATTGTTATATACTAATAAAGTTATGTTTTTTTCAACTTTTTTGAGAGGTGATGCTTTATTTTTATGTCCTTTCCTTATTTTTGCTTTAGGGTCAGTTAGCACGTAGCGTAAATTCTGCCGATTTTTCGCAATTAATTTATTATTTTAATCGCTGCGAATACACTGCAAAAGTCACAACACTTGATTTCTGTTGCGGATTTTGCATCCCCATTGATTCAATGAGAAAGACCTGCAACAGAAAATCAACTAAAACGCATCATAAATTGACATGCTGCGGAATTAAATACCGCACCACAGGTCAATTTGTTAATGTTTATGCTGCGGGTTTTTTTACCGCTGCGTGGCCATGAGATTTTCCAAGCATGTAGAGGGCGCCACTGGGCTCTGCCTCTACTTTGATTTTGTTCTTAGTTACACACACGGAGTAAATAAGAGCCGAGGAGCAGAGGAGGAAGCTCCGCCTACAGCCCGTTCTACACGAAGCCTGTGATCCTGTCAGCATGGAGAAATGTTGAGCGTCTGTGTGTCTCTGTGTATTTCTGTGTGTGTGTGTGTGTGTGTGTGTGTGTGTGTACAGTATGTGTCTCTGTGTGTGTGTGTGTGTGTGTGTGTGTGTGTATGTATGTGCCTGTACGTCTATATATTTACCTGCATGTATATATATTCCAGATGTGTGTATGTATATTTGACTGTATGTCTAAATATCTGTCTTTATGTTTGTGCAGTATATATGTTCCAGCATGTCTATATATGTGGTTAATTTTTGGTTTGTGTAGGGGGCGGCAATAGAGAGTCCCGCACAGGGCGCCATCCAACCTAAGGCCGGCCCTGCGGCTCCTCATTAAGTCCGGCCCCTTGGCTGGACTCGTGGTGCCAGCATGGGTGGTGCCGTAATTTAACGCTCCTGGAATTATTCACTGTCGTAGTTGCAATTTAGTTGTGCGGGGAGAGAAGGTCTAAATCGTCAGTGGTGTTTTGGTCTGATAACTCCAGTGTTGTGCATGCCGTTAACCATTTAACTTCCTCATCAGTGCAGGTGGTTGTCCTGATTAGGCGACTGGTGTTGAGATGCCTCCAACTCAACATCCAGTTCCGAGCTTGCCACATTCCGGGAGTTCAAAATAAAGTGGCTGACGCTCTTTTACGCTTCAATTGGCAGGTATTTCAATCACTTTGCCCACAGGTGGATATGGAAGGGGCCAGATGCCCGGATTTGTTATGGATGATGCTTAATCTCAGCTGGTCCCCCTCGCGAGGTCCTTCCTTGCCCCATTCACCTGGGCGGCATACGGTAAAGCGTGGATTGAATGACTGGAAGTGGTAGGGGATCGTGTGATTGGACCTGAGGAACAACCCTGTCTATCTTATGTCTTAGGGTATGTTCACACGAGGTCATTACGTCCGTAATTGACGGACGTATTTCGGCCGCAAGTACCGGACCGAACACAGTGCAGGGAGCCGGGCTCCTAGCATCATAGTTATGTACGATGCTAGGAGTCCCTGCCTCGCTGCCGGACAACTGTCCCGTACTGAAAACATGATTACAGTACGGGATAGTTGTCCGGCAGCGAGGCAGGGACTCCTAGCATCGTACATAACTATGATGCTAGGAGCCCGGCTCCCTGCACTGTGTTCGGTCCGGTACTTGTGGCCGAAATACGTCCGTCAATTATGGACGTAATGACCTCGTGTGAACATACCCTTAGAATACCTGTCTTCTACGTTGGCTCGCAGTGTTTCTGGTTTGTGTGCCCAGCGTTGTCTCGCGGGTCTGGCCTTTTTCTTTAAGTTGCGCAGCTGGCCCGACGCCACAAAATCTTTTTTCATAATGCAGGTCTTGAAAGGGTGGAAGAAATCCGCGGTCAGGCGGAAATCGAGGCGACCCGTTTCTTTTCCCATCTTCCTTAACTTGTTGAGAGTTCTCCCGGAGGTTTGTACTTCCCCATTCAAAGTTTCCCTATCTACTGCGGCCTTTGTCTTGGTCTTTTTCGGAGCTTTGTGCATTTCCGAATTATTAACTATGAGCGTATCTCGACCCGAGGTTTGTTTGCCGATGTCGTAGCTTTGGGGGGCCCTTTTAGTATACGTAGATCTAAAACAGATATATTTGGTAAGGGTTGTTGGGTTTCGTTGCGGCCCATACCCGAGCCGGCCTGCCCAGTAGAGTCGTTATCCCAATACCTCCGTGTCCATTTATTAGGAACCTAATTCTTGGCTCGTGTAGACGGAAAACCGCTTACTAGATTCCAGTTCTCTGCAGTTTTCAAATCGGCTTTAGCCCGCCCCAGTTTTCCATGTAAGGACTTCGGAACCCATTTCTTCTGCATTGGAGCGGCTATCACCGCCAGCAATTTTGGTATATCTGACGATGAGGTCCATCGCATTGGGCGCTGGTGTTCTGATTGCTTCGCTGGATATATTTGCCCTGATTTGGTGTTGCATTGATTTTCTTGTTTTCATGTTCCCGTCCTGCAGTATGGATCCTAGGCCACTCGTTTCTTTTTCTGGCTGAGTGGAGAGCAGCCGTACGACTGGGTGGCTTCTCGCTGGGTGTAATGGGGGCCGACGTTCACTGGCGGGGGTCCGGGGCCTCCAATGGTGATCCATGCTGGTGATCCATGTTGGTGGTAACGACCTATGTTCTTTCATTTGGGGGAATGAATTGCTTTCATCCAGTCAGATTTGGAAAGATTTACGTCCCTTTTCCCTGAGCTGTTCCTGGTTTGGTCAGAATTCCCACGGGCAGTGTGGCAAGGGACCTGTTATGTGAACGCCATCGAGAGGGGCAGGCGCCTCCTGAACACTAGAGTGTCTAGGTATGTCAGAGCCAGGGGTGGAGTGGTTATCAGGCATAGGGAGCTGGAGGGAGAAAACAGCTGCCTGTTACTACAGGACGGGGTCACGCAAACTGTATAGGGCTGGACATATTTTTGTCATGATTACAATATGGCATTGTGCAGGCCATTTTTCTGTTGACTGGGGGTTGTGGGGGAGGAGGAGCGTGCAGTTGAGGATGCATTCCCTCCTCGTGGTGGTGTTGAAAAAGATCTGACCTACATGCCCTTCCATCTGCGGGCTGGCATTCGGGTAAATGATCTATGTAAAATCTTTATTTACAGTTGGATTTTTGGAAAAACTATAAATAAAAGCTGTTTTCCACCCACGTTAAAATCTTAAACAAGCCTCGCCTACATTTTTATTAATTGTTATTTAGTTTACACTCTAGCCCAAAGGTTACAAGGGAATATGGTTTTGTATGCACACGGTCTCACATGCAGTCCGCTGACGAGGCTCCTGGTTCTGATCTCCTGCTTGTGTGAGGTTTTGTATTCTGAACACCTGGTTATCTCCCCTGTCCCACTCTCTGAAGAACCAAATGTCAAACATCACATGACACTTATCTTCGCTGCCCTCCCCCTCCCTCCCTGTCGTATTTCACATGCTGGGCAGCGGATTGTGCAGTGTCAGTATCAGAGTCTGTGTTGTGTGTGAAGACAGTAATTACAGTACTTTCTTACAACTTTTAATAGAGGAGCATGCAGACAGCTGTAAATAAAGTCAATGTCTGCAGAGGATAGAGGATTTATGGGAAATGTAGTCCTTTACATGGTAATCCTGCCCACAGCAGGTCTTGGCATCACCTGCTTACTATTCAGACACATACAGGTACTTTTCTGTATTTTTCATAATCTCAGATAACTTCTTTACCTGCAGTGACTGTTAATACATGTGTTTTAATGGAGCTGACCTAAAAAATGGCCAAAGAGCCAAAAATGAATAGCCAAAAATAAAAAGCTTACTCCTACACAGGGTAAGCAGAATGACACTCCAACTAAAGGCGCACAAAATGGATTCTTTTGGCAGTTGTTACATTTTAGCTCTTAGCTCAGTTAAGAAGTATATGGTGCAAATTCTGCCATAAAATGTAATTCCAAGTGGAATTTGGAACCAATTTAATATATTAGGGAATTGTATTTTTACCCAAAAAGTATGTAGTTGTGGTCTTCAGGTATATAAAAATGTGGGAATTTAAAGGAATTCTAATATTTTGACAAATTTATTCTGAATGAATTTTCAATAGAAAGCATTGATTTTAAAAAGAAATAAATAAATGTAAAAAATTTACTTTTACGTTTTTTATTGCTTTACGTTCTTAAAAGAAATAAATGTACTAAGTGTTGCTACCAAAAAATATGATATGTCCAAGTGGAGACAAAGTATAGAAATTTTCATATCCATGTACACAAGAACAGAGGTACAGAACTATAGTAAGTTCTTTCAATTAAGTCATCATTTTAGATCTTAAAACAGGACTGGTTGAAAAGGACTTTGAACTGGACGATCCTTCAGGCATCTGTCCTTCCCTCTAGGTGATTTGGTTTTAATACTCAAATGCATGGAAGCCTATTGGATTCACACCCTACAAACTCAACACCCTAAGGGGAGTATGAAAGGGGAGTATGAAATCAGTAGCTTTTTGTAGTAACATGACACTACGTTAACATATGCCTTAATAAAGCAATTATTAACTATACTACGACACGGATCGCTGACATTTATTCATTCATTATAGTTTTTCACTCATACTGTCAACAATTTTATTGTACCTATATTAACCATTACATTTCTATTACAGACCTAAAACCTTATATCCCTGCTATACTGGAACTGCGAAAGGCTAGTCTCATCCCCAGTATCCTTCCATTATGGTATTGTCGCATATATAGTAGGTCTATTTTTCTCTTTTCCATCCTTTTCCTCTGCACCTTTGCTCTCTGAGTGTCAACTACTCCCTTGTGTATCTTTCTTCTCATCTTACATTTATTATTACATATAGACACTGCAGACCCCCACATATATTCTTTTAAGCATACCTCATGCCAATATACCATGGGGTATTTCACCACGGAGATGACTGCATTCATCTCCAAATTATTATATGCTAATTAGCCATGTGTTCTCACACAGGCTTAGACAACAACGCTCGGCACAGCGGTGACCATTTCCGGTCTACAGGCACATCCGGCTACTTTGCGGTCCATACGCTTACATTCCACACACACACTTCCTTTCTTTGCTTCTGTGTATCCCTGTGAGGCTGCTCCCGGCATCATGGGGACCCACCACTACTACGCGCTGACGTCAGCGTCCCCATGTGACCTACACCACCACTCACATCAGTATTTAATGAAGGCATTTCCTTCATTCTGGCAGCGCCTCCTTTAGCGGTCAGCCGCACTTCAATCGTGCCATTACGCCAGATCCATTATTACACAGGTAACCACATTGATTATTTTCTTGTCAGCCAATTATCTATTCTCATCATTTACATATCTAGTACTTGTAAGGGTATGTGCACACGAGAAGTGGCTTTTACGTCTGAAAAGACAGACTGTTTTCAGGAGAAAACAGCTGCGTCGTTTCAGACGTAAAAGCTCCTCCTCGCATAATGCGAGGCGTCTTTGACGGCCGATCATTTGAGCTGTTCTTCATTGAATTCAATGATGAACGGCTCAAATTACGTTTCAAAGAAGTGTCCTGCGTAAATGACAGGTCGTCGGCACAGTACGTCGGCAAACCCATTCAAATAAATGGGCAGATGTGTTAGGGATCTGCCAGGTACTACGTCTAGGTATACTCCTGGGATTAATCAATCCACACCTGAGGCCAGACCTGTTCGACTGACACCATCTCCCACCAACCAGGGTGGCAGGCTCAGGAGTGGGAGAGCCTATCGCGGCCTGGTCAGTCGGACTTAGCTCCGCCCCCTGTCCTTTATTACCTGCCTTGTTCTCCTCCTCAGTGCTTGTAATTCTTCTGGATTCCTGGCCCCACTGCTGCTTGCTCCAGCCTGCTTCTGCCGTGCTTCTGCCTTGCTGCAGTTCCACTTAACCTGCTTTGCTTTGCCCCTGGCTTGCTTCCTTCTCCGTGCTCACTTTGGTATACTCCACTTCACCCTGGTCCTGACTACTCATTCACCGCTCCGTTTCCTCGCGGCGTTCCGTGGCTACTGCCCCTTCCCTTGCGTGTTCCCTGTTTGTTCTCCCGTGCACTTAGACAGCGTAGGGACCGCCGCCCAGTTGTACCCCGTCGCCTAGGGCGGGTCGTTGCAAGTAGGCAGGGACAGGGCGGTGGGTAGATTAGGGCTCACTTACCCTTCCCCTCCTTCCTGCCATTACATAATTACAAGCCCCTACCTAGTCTACCATTTCTCCTACGCTGACGCTATCATGGACCCCCTTGAGACCCTGACCCAGCAGATGCAGGGTCTCTCCCTACAGGTCCAGGCCCTGGCCCAGAGGGTCAACCAGGGTGACGCTGCCTTAGTAGTACCCCTCACCTCACCTCTAGAACCCGACCTCAAGTTACCTGACCAGTTCTCAGGGGACTGTAAGACGTTTCTCTCCTTCCGGGAGAGTTGCAGACTGTATTTCCGCCTAAAACCCCACTCCTCAGGTTCCGAGAACCAGCGGGTCTGTATCATCATATCCCGACTCCAGGAAGGGCCCCAAGAGTGGGCCTTCTCCTTGGCTCCTGACGCCCCTGAACTTTCCTCTGTTGATCGTTCGACGAGACTGACAGGACTGCTTTAGCCGAGAGTCAGCTGGTGACCTTACGTCAGGGTAGGAGACCTGTTGAGGAATACTGTTCTGATTTTAGAAAGTCGTGCGTAGCTTCTCGGTGGAACGATCCGGCCCTAAGGTGCCAGTTTAGGTTAGGATTATCTGACGCCCTGAAGGATCTGCTGGTTAGCTACCCCTCTTCTGACTCCCTTGACCAGGTTATGGCCCTAGCAGTACGACTTGACCGACGTCTCAGGGAACGTCAGCTTGAACGCTTCAATGTGCTCCCCTCTGACTTATCTGCGATCCCCCCCGAGGTCCCGTCTCCTCGCCCCTCCACGGAGGACTCGGAGGTACCTATGCAACTCGGGGCCTCCATGTCCCCTCGACAACGTAGAGAGTTTCGCAGAATGAATGGTCTCTGCTTCTACTGTGGGGACGACAAGCATCTACTGAACACCTGTCCCAGGCGCAAGAATAAGAAGCCGGAAAACTTCCGCGCCTAAGTGATCATCGGGGAGGTCATTTGGGCGCACAGGTATTTCCCGTTAATGTGAAACGCAATAAAATTTTGCTTCCCTTTCAGGTCTCGTTTGCTGGCCGGTCTGCCACGGGCAGTGCTTTCGTGGATTCTGGCTCATCTGCTAATATCATGTCTGTGGAATTTGCTATGTCTCTAAAGATGCCTTTTATTGATTTGCCTTATCCTATCCCTGTAGTGGGTATCGACTCCACTCCTCTTGCTAATGGTTATTTTACTCAGCATACTCCTGTTTTTGAACTCCTTGTTGGCTCCATGCATTTGGAGCAGTGCTCTGTACTGGTGATGCAGGGATTATTGTCCGATCTGGTGTTAGGTCTTCCCTAGTTGCAGTTGCATAATCCCACGTTTGATTGGAATACTGGGGAGCTAACCAAATGGGGTAGTGAATGTCTGATGTCATGTCTTTCTGTTAACTCTATTTCTCCCCGGGAGGAGGTAAACACGCTTCCTGAGTTTGTTCAGGACTTCGCCGATGTGTTTTCTAAGGAGGCCTCCGAGGTGTTGCCCCCCCATAGAGATTACGATTGCGCCATCGATTTGGTGCCTGGTGCCAAGCTTCCTAAGGGTAGGATATTTAACCTTTCATGTCCTGAACGTGAAGCTATGAGGGTGTATATCCAAGAATGCCTGGCCAAGGGTTTCATTCGCCCCTCGACTTCTCCTGTAGGTGCTGGCTTCTTCTTCGTGGGGAAGAAGGATGGTGGTCTTAGGCCGTGCATTGATTATCGTAACCTGAATAAGGTCACCGTAAGGAACCAGTACCCACTTCCTTTGATTCCGGATCTTTTTAATCAGGTTCAGGGAGCCCAATGGTTTTCTAAGTTCGATTTACGGGGTGCATATAACCTTATCCGCATCAAAGAGGGGGATGAGTGGAAAACTGCGTTCAACACACCCGAGGGTCATTTCGAATACCTGGTCATGCCCTTTGGGTTGTGTAATGCCCCTGCTGTCTTCCAGAATTTTATTAATGAAATCCTGAGAGATTACCTGGGTAATTTTCTTGTTGTGTACCTTGATGACATACTGGTGTTTTCCAAGGACTGGTCCTCCCACGTGGAGCATGTCAGGAAGGTGCTCCAGGTCCTTCGGGAGAATAATCTGTTTGCTAAGACTGAAAAATGTGTCTTTGGGGTACAGGAGATACCATTTTTAGGGCAAATCCTCACTCCTCATGAATTCCGCATGGACCCTGCCAAGGTTCAGGCTGTGGCGGAATGGGTCCAACCTGCCTCCCTTAAGGCGTTACAGTGTTTTTTAGGGTTCGCCAACTATTACAGGAGATTTATTGCCAACTTCTCGGTCGTCGCTAAGCCTCTTACGGACCTTACTCGCAAGGGTGCTGATGTCCTCCATTGGCCCCCTGAGGCCGTCCAGGCCTTTGAGACCCTCAAAAAGTGCTTTATCTCGGCCCCCGTGCTGATTCAGCCCAACCAAGAGGAGCCATTTATTGTGGAGGTTGACGCATCCGAGGTGGGAGTGGGGGCCGTCTTGTCCCAGGGTACCAGCTCCCTCACCCATCTCCGCCCCTGTGCTTACTTCTCTAGGAAGTTTTCGCCCACGGAGAGTAACTATGATATTGGCAACCGCAAACTTCTAGCCATTAAATGGGCTTTTGAAGAGTGGCGGCACTTCCTGGAGGGGGCCAGACACCAGGTAACGGTCCTTACGGATCACAAGAATCTGGTTTTCCTAGAATCGGCCCGGAGGCTTAATCCTAGACAAGCTCGGTGGGCACTATTCTTTACCAGATTTAATTTCTTGGTTACCTATAGGGCTGGGTCCAAGAATATTAAGGCTGATGCTCTGTCACGTAGTTTCATGGCCAATCCTCCTTCCGAGAAGGATCCTGCTTGTATTTTATCCCCTGGTATAATCGTTTCTGCCACGGATTCTGATTTAGCTTCTGATATCGCGGCTGATCAGGGTGCAGCTCCCGGGAACGTCCCTGGGGACAAACTGTTTGTTCCCCTGCAATACCGGCTAAGGGTACTCAGGGAAAACCATGACTCCGCTCTATCTGGTCATCCTGGCATCTTGGGCACCAAACACCTCATTACCAGAAACTATTGGTGGCCTGGGTTGCCTAAAGACGTTAGGGCTTACGTCGCCGCTTGTGAGGTTTGCGCTAGGTCCAAAACCCCTAGGTCCCGACCTGCGGGCCTACTACGTTCCTTGCCCATTCCCCAGAGACCTTGGACCCATATCTCCATGGATTTTATCACCAATTTGCCTCCATCTCAGGGCAAGTCGGTGGTGTGGGTGGTGGTAGACCGCTTCAGCAAGATGTGCCACTTTGTGCCCCTTAAGAAGCTACCTAACGCCAAGACGTTGGCTTCTTTGTTTGTGAAACACATCCTGCGTCTCCATGGGGCCCCAGTCAATATCGTTTCTGACCGAGGGGTACAATTTGTTTCCTTATTTTGGAGAGCTTTTTGTAAAAAGTTGGAGATTGATCTGTCCTTCTCCTCCGCCTTCCATCCCGAAACTAATGGCCAAACGGAAAGGACTAACCAATCCCTGGAACAATATTTAAGGTGTTTCATCTCTGACTGTCAATTCGATTGGGTCTCATTCCTTCCCCTTGCTGAATTTTCCCTGAATAACCGGGTCAGTAACTCGTCAGGGGTCTCCCCGTTTTTCTGTAATTTCGGGTTTAACCCAAAGTTCTCCTCCGTTTCCCCTGGTTGTTCCAATAATCCTGAGGTACAGGATGTTCATCGGGAACTGTGCACTGTCTGGGCCCAGGCTCAGAAGAACCTAGAGGCGTCCCAGAGCGTACAAAAGATTCAGGCGGATATTAGACGTTCTGCTAACCCCCGGTTTGTCGTCGGGGATTTGGTCTGGTTGTCGTCCAGGAACTTGCGCCTTAAGGTCCCGTCAAAGAAGTTTGCTCCCCGATTTATTGGACCTTATAAGATCATTGAAGTCCTCAACCCTGTATCCTTCCGTCTGGAGCTGCCCCCATCCTTTCGCATACATGACGTCTTCCATGCCTCCCTCCTTAAACGCTGCTCCCCGTCCTGGTCCCCCTTGAGGAAACCTCCTGATCCCGTTCTCACCCCTGAGGGGGTGGAATTCGAGGTGGCCAAGATTATGGACAGTAGGATGGTCCAGGGCTCCCTCCGGTACCTGGTCCATTGGAGAGGATACGGGCCGGAGGAGAGGACTTGGGTACCTGCCCGTGATGTTCACGCTGGGGTATTGATCAGGAGGTTCCACCTTCTCTTCCCTACTAAACCGGGTCCTCTTAGTAAGGGTCCGGTGGCCCCTCATAAAAGGGGGAGTACTGTTAGGGATCTGCCAGGTACTACGTCTAGGTATACTCCTGGGATTAATCAATCCACACCTGAGGCCAGACCTGTTCGACTGACACCATCTCCCACCAACCAGGGTGGCAGGCTCAGGAGTGGGAGAGCCTATCGCGGCCTGGTCAGTCGGACTTAGCTCCGCCCCCTGTCCTTTATTACCTGCCTTGTTCTCCTCCTCAGTGCTTGTAATTCTTCTGGATTCCTGGCCCCACTGCTGCTTGCTCCAGCCTGCTTCTGCCGTGCTTCTGCCTTGCTGCAGTTCCACTTAACCTGCTTTGCTTTGCCCCTGGCTTGCTTCC
Source organism: Rhinoderma darwinii (assembly GCF_050947455.1). Lineage (NCBI taxonomy): Eukaryota > Metazoa > Chordata > Amphibia > Anura > Rhinodermatidae > Rhinoderma > Rhinoderma darwinii. The sequence goes on along the minus strand of NC_134697.1, from coordinate 58,471,614 downwards.
TTCTCCGTGCTCACTTTGGTATACTCCACTTCACCCTGGTCCTGACTACTCATTCACCGCTCCGTTTCCTCGCGGCGTTCCGTGGCTACTGCCCCTTCCCTTGCGTGTTCCCTGTTTGTTCTCCCGTGCACTTAGACAGCGTAGGGACCGCCGCCCAGTTGTACCCCGTCGCCTAGGGCGGGTCGTTGCAAGTAGGCAGGGACAGGGCGGTGGGTAGATTAGGGCTCACTTTCCCTTCACCTCCTTCCTGCCATTACAAGATGTTTTCCGACGTATTGGAGCCGTATTTTCAGGCGTAAATCGAGGCATAATACGCCTCGTTTACGCCTGAAAATAGGTCGTGTGAACCCAGCCTAAGGATATTAGACTGTTTTGCTGTACACTATCCGTCCCGCTTCCTTTACCTGGATATAACTAACTGTATTACATAGACTGCTTGCAAATTATATGCTTAACGCCTGCACACGACCGTAAAAACTCCCGTAATTACGGGCCGTAATTACAGGCCATAATTACGGGCCCATAGACTTCTATTGGCCATGGGTACCTCCCCGTATGCTTACGTGAAGGTGCCCGTGCCGTTGAAAAAGATAGAACATGTCCTATTTCAGGCCGTAATTACGGCACGGGCAGCCCATAGAAGTCTATGGGGCTCCCGTAATTACGTGTGACTACGTGTGTGCACCCGTAATTACGGGAGCGTTGCTCGGCGACGTCAGTAAACAGTCACTGTCCAGGGTGCTGAAAGAGTTAAACGATCGGCAGTAACTGTTTCAGCACCCTGGACAGTGGCTACCGATCACAATATAGATAAAGCTGTAAAAAAAAAAGACGTTCATACTTACCCAGAACTCCCTGCTTCTTCCTCCAGTCCGGCCTCCTGGGATGACGTTACAGCCCACGTGACCGCTGCAGCCAATCACAGGCCAATCACTGGCTGCAGCGGTCACATGGACTGCTGCGTCATCCAGGGAGGTCGGGCTGGATGTCAAGAGAGTTACGCGTCACCAAGACAACGGCCGGGTAAGTATGAATTTCTTTTACTCTTATTACGGAAAGGGCTGTCCCTTCTCTCTATCCTGCACTGATAGAGAGAAGGAGCTGCCAATTAGTACAGTGCAATTTTGCTGCCAAAAACGTGCCCGTAAATACGGGTGGAATACGGGTGACACCGGACCCGTATTTACGGGCATGGGTCCGTAAATACTGGCGCAATACGGGTCGAATACGTGTGACCAAGGACCCGTATTTACAACAGTATTTACGGATGGACAAAAATACGGTCGTGTGCATGGGGCCTTACAATGTTTATTTATAATTTCAACTTTCCTAAACTATTTCTGCAGACATGCCTTTCTACTCTATAATGACCTTATATCTGGTGGATTTGAATATACTACCTATACTACAGGATATGCTATTTTTTCTTGTTTTTGGTGTATTTAACTGTATGAAATGTACCGTTCACCATATACCTATTGCATTTTTATATGTACTCCATATGAAATCTTTGTGACACTTAGATCAGAATATGTTTACCTATCTTTTGATATTGCTTTTTCGTAGCACCATTTATTTTGCCATACAATGTACTAGGGAACGGGCAAAAAATTATTTGTGGTGTAGAAAATGAAAAAAACTGCGATTCCTCCATGTGTTTTTGCGCGCAGTTTTTACGGAATTCAGTGTGCAATTAAAACAACATGTTAACTTTATTCTGTGGGTCAATACGATTACGGCGATACCAGATCAGGTGATCAAAAAATAGAGATTCTGACGTTTACAATTTTTTTTACGGCGTTCACCGTGCGGGTTAAATAATGAGATATTGTAATAGTTCAGACTTTTACGGATGAGGCGGTACCAATTATGTTTATTTTTTTTACTATGCTCTTAAATTTAATATATATATTTTTTCTTTATTTAACTAATTTTTACTTTTTTTATTAGTCCCCCTAGGGGACTTCAACCAGCGATCGTTAGATCGCTTGCACGATATACTAATGTATTGCAGTATATCGTGATTCTGACAGGCATTTACAGGGCTTAATAGGTGCACAAAGATGGCGTACCTGGGGGCCTTCATTAGGCCCCCAGGCAGCCATAGCAATCATCGCCCCCCCCCCTCCCGCGATTGCATTGCGGGGGGAGCGATGAGCTGGTAGAGGGGTCGGCCCCTCTTTCTAACGATTTAATTGCTGCGGTCGCTATTGACCGCATCGTTTAACGAGTTAAACATGCGGGATCGCGCTCGAGCGCGACGCCACTCGTTACTCTGAAGTGTCGGCTGTAACAAACAGCCGACACCCGCATCTTATGGAGCGGGTTCACTCCGTGAGCCCGCTCCATACTTCTCCCTTCCCGACTTTGGCGTATGAATACGTCAAATGTCGGGAAGGGGTTAAAATACATATATATTTATGAAATTTACAGTGTCTGAGGAAGGTCAAGGTTTAACCGAAGCGTTGCACTGACACTGGAATAATTAAAAAAAACACATGGAAAATCACTCCTATTTGGTGTGCATAGTACTTCTTTTCCATAATACTACATTACTATAACAATACTACATTACTATAATAATACTACATTACTATAATAATACATTACTATAACAATACTACGTTACCATAACAATACTACATTACTATAATAATACTACATTACTATAACAATATTACATTACTATAATAATACTACATTACTATAACAATACCACATTACTATAATAATGCTACATTACTATAACACTTCTACATTACTATAATACCACTACATTACTATAACAATACTACATTACTATAACAATACTTCATTACTATAATAATACTAGGTTTAAACTTAACGGAAATTTGTGAGTTTACTCCACGTGCTTATTTTATTTTTTAAATTCTTTTATTTTCCATTTTTCAACACACAAAATATAATGGTGCAGACAAATGCAGCACTGACATCGGCCCACAGGCCAGTAAATGGAATTACAAAGAGTGCAAAGAACACAAAGAATAACAACGTACCGCTGAAATCAATAATGATAAAGAAACTCCGGTATGCACCCTGAACCCGCAGCCATGCATAATAACCCGTAAGAGAACAGGAAAGAAGTAAAGCGAAACGAAAGAGAAGAGGGGACAGAAAAGAAAGAGCAAGGAGAAAGAACTGACCTGACGCACTGGACCTAGTAATTATGCTCAAGAGGCCATAATGGTCCTATGCTCCACAGAAGATTGAAACCTAATCCATTCAGGCCATGTTTTGAGGAAGTTGGCGTGGGATCCTCTCATTGATGCCGTGAGGTCCTCCATTCTCATAATCTCCTGGATCTTGCTGAACCACATGCCCACCGATGGAGGACAAGATTGTCTCCACAGCGCGGGGACACACGCTCTAGCTGCATTCACCAGGTGGCAAACAACTGAGCATCGATACGTAGATAGAGGCACATCAGACAGATGGAGCAGGAAGAGGCCCGGAGATCGCGGGAGGGGGAAATCCCTTAATTTCGAGGAAATGCACCACACCTCAAACCAGAAATCAGTCAACAGCGGGCGATCCCAAAAAATGTGCAAGATTGTACCCACATGGTCACCACATCTCCAACACAACGGCGAGACCACCGGTATCATCGCATGCAATCTGGAAGGCACCCTATACCATCGCGACAGAATCTTAAACCCCGCCTCCTGAAATCTGCTAGCCATAGAGGATTTATGCGTTATAGTGAACAAGCGATCCTTATGTTCCGTAGTGAATGTTAGACCTAAGTCCCTCTCCCAGCTAAGCAGGTAGGAAGGTGTGGACAGATTGGATGGAGAGATCAGGAGAGCATAAAGTCTGGACAACAAGTGACACACCGTGCCCGTGCAAAGGAGTTCGAAAGGGGAGCTATCTCGTGAGTATGCCGATTGATTAGGTAGGGATGCAAGGAAGTGTCTCAACTGAGTGGCCTGTCATGTAGTAAATGAGACAGGGTCAGACAAAGACTCCAACTGAGCGCTAGTCATCCACGTCTCATCCTGCATAAAGTGTGTGGCACGTCCCCTACCTGCCCTCAACCAAAACTGAAAGGGGCCCCCTTCCTGTTCCGGTGGGAATGCAGGATTGCCCAAAATAGAAAACAGGGGGAGGGAGACGGAGAAATCTCTTTCCGAGGAAAGAGCCGCGACGCAACCGCCAGGGTGGACCCAATAATCGGGTGTGTCCGCGCTGCCAGGGGAACGTGGTTGCCCAACCAAGGTAAGGCCTGCAAAGGGACTTCAAGAAAGGCCTGTTTCATGGACACCCATTCTTTAATCTCAGTGTGCCTAAACCAGTCCAAAATTTGTGTCAGGTGGGAGGCCTGATGGTAGGAGACAAAGTCCGGGAGACCAATGCCACCCTCACACTTAGCACGAAAAAGCATGGATTGGGCAATACGAGCAGGTTTCCCCGCCCATATGAACTTGTGGAGTAGGGACAACAGAGCTTGAAAGAATGGGCGTGGGATGTGTATCGGCAGTGCCTGGAAGAGATACAAGATCCGTGGTAAAATACTCATTTTAAATATGGCGCACCTACCAAACCAGGTAAAGGTGGCCGACGTCCAAGAATCCAAATCGCTCTTTACGCGTTGAAGAAGCAGTGGGTAGTTCACTGCATAAAGGTGAGACAGATCACCGGGAAGCAGGACCCCCAGATATTTAAGCGAATCTCTAGCCCATTTAAAGGAGGACTCAGACAGATCATCAACCAAGGTCTGTGGCAACGAGATATTAAGAGCCTCCGGCTTCTGGTAGTTGATCTTGAAGTTGGACAATTTCGAGTATCTAGTCAACTCCGCCATCTGCTTAGGCAAGGAGATCCTGGGGGCAGTGAGAAAAAAGCGCATAAGCTGAGACTTTATGGGACCTACCGCCCAAAACTACACCCACTATATCTGGATTGGAGAGAATATGGCACAAAAAGGGCTCCAAACATAAAATGAAAATTAAAGGGGACAAGGGACAGCCTTGCCTTGTACAATTAGAGATAGCGAATGAGGAGAAGTTCCCGTTGACCTTAACCTGGGCCGATGGGGAGGAGTAGACACCCAAAATCCATTTCATCATATGTGCGCCCAATCCCACATACCGCAAAGTAGCAAACATAAAATCCCAATTGACTCTGTTGAAGGCCTTCTCCACATCCGTCGACAGAAAGCAAGTGGGAAGGGCCGAGACAGCCACTTGATACATTAGGTTAATTGCCTGAGTGGTATAATCTCGTGCTTCCCTTAGGGGCATGAAGCCCACCTGGTCGTTATGTATCACAGTATGTAGTAGTGGGGACATCCTATGGGCCAGGATCTTAGCAAACAGCTTTAGATCAACGTTTAACAGAGAAATGGGGCGATAATTTTGACACAAGGATGGGAGCTTCCCCTCTTTGGGTATCACCGTGGTGTGGGCCCTCGACGTGTCTTGGGGAAGGGAACTCCCCTCTGTGAGTGAATTGAAGGCATGTAGGAAATGGAGCGAGAGCAAATCTGAGCAGGCCTTATAATATTGTAAGGGTAGTCCATCCGGGCCCGGTGCCTTCCCCGCAGGCGAGTCCTTTAATGCCCAAGACAACTCCTCCAAAGAAATTGCCTCCGGAGTGATACATTTCATCCCCGAGGATCGGAGATACAGCTCAATCTTCTCCAAGTGGCTACCGCCATCCGGAGAAGAAAGTGCCTGAGGGAGATTATAAAGAGAGTGGTAATAGGCACGGAAGGACTCAGAGATGTCTTGTGGGAGCTGCAGACGCCTATTGTGTGAGCTTAGAACATGGGGGACATAGGTGCGAGAATGTGTTTTCCTAAGTGCCCGCGCCAGAGTCCTACCAGGTTTGTTACTAAATTTGTAAAAGTGCCGCCTGCATTTAACTAAGGAGGCCCTTGCCTTAGAAAGAATGAAGGAACCGCGCACTACACATTTATGTGCCTCCCAAATGCAAAAAGGGTCTACCCCCGGGGAAGCATTCGTGGCAAAATACTCCACTAGGTCCCTGCGAATGTCCGATACCACCATCGGATCCTGTAAGAGCGATTCATTCAAGCACCACTGCCAGGAGCGAGGGCGGGCCGTTGGGAGAGAAAGAGTAAGAGTAATAAGAGCATGGTCAGAAAATGTAATATCGTCAATGGAGGCAGATGTGAGGCTGGGGAGATGTGAATGGCGTAGAAAAAGTAGTCTATTCGGGAATATGAGTTGTGGGGAGCCGAAAAGAACGTGTAGTCTTTGGTCGAGGGATGCAGGAGCCGCCACGTATCAACGAGTTGATGCTGACGTATATGACGGTGAGCTGGCCTGGATAAAGAGGAATGCCCTCGTGAGGAAAATAATGCGGGATCTAAGGTGGCATTCAAATCCCCCCTAATATTAGAGTGCCTTCCAGAAAGTCATCCAACGCCACCAGAACCCTTTCCAGGAAGGCGACTTGACCAGTGTTAGGGAGATAGTACGATGCCAGTGTGTACAGAGTGTTATCCAACTTACCCTTCACGAAGAGGTACCGTCCCGCTCCATCTGTGTGAGTCTCCACATGTTCCCAATGGAGAGAGCGTGAAATCAGGATGGAGACCCCCTTAGTCTTTGAATCAGGGAACACAGTATGATACCCCTCCGTATAATGGGAATCTGTGAGCTGCGGTATGCAGTCAGCCCGGAAGTGGGTCTCCTGCAGTAATGCCACTTGTGCTTTTCTCTTCCACAGAAGACGGAGAATGGAGGACCTCTTTTCCGGGATATTCAGACCCTGTGCATTCAGGGAGACAATGGTAATGTCAGTCATGATAGGAGATGGAGGAGAAGACAGAGGTGTGAAGGGGGAGAAAGAAAGAAAAAGAAAAGCCCCTGTACAGAGACAGAAGTACCGGAGCTGCAAAAGAACACAGTCCCTCTAATAGCGGAGTACAAAACCCCTCAACAACTCGTCGTGTGCTATGTCGTCCTCAGAAGGAAAATACCCTGTGACCACGACACAGCACCACGGAACCCTAATGGGGAACGAAGAAAGGCAGCGATGCGCCAAATAATTCCTCAAAAATACAGTAATAAACTAGAAATCACAAATTGAGCTCAGTGAAACCCCGGACTCACCAGGTTAACTACCGCAGGAACATATCCTCCCCCACTTGACTAAACAGTTGAACTTCCCCCACTGGAGAAAACCCCCCAGACCCACATCCTGTACAAATGTCCCCTATAAAAACACCATCAACGCCGTCTTCTGCATCTCTTGAAGAACCCTGCGAAAAAAGGGGGATAAGTGCAAATAATGTTCAACCTGTGTCCCAGTGAAAGGCACTAGGTTACACAAGAAGGATGTAGTAGATCAGTCTCTTCGTGGGGATCGCCGCCATGAGGGCCGAAGCTCGGCTGGCCCGACTCCAGAACGAGTTGGGAGTGGATGAACAAAATCAGGATATGGGCCTCCTCTAGTGAAGAGCGGAGCCGGGGGCTCTATCCAATCCGGTATCCGCACTGGTGAGATCTCCAAAAACCGGAAGGCCTCCTCTAGGTCATCGGGAGACTTAACTGCAAACGATTGCCCCTGTCTACGAAGTATAATGTGGAAGGGGGGGCCCCATCTGTAAGTAGCTCCCGCCGCTTTGGTCGCCTCCAGCAAGGGGCGAACAATCCTGCGCATGGAAAGAGTCAGTCTGGAGACATCCGGAAAGACGGTAATCTCGGAACCATTGAAGGGAACGGCCCCCTTCTCCCAAGCTCTCCAGGCAATATCCTCTTTTTGTTTGTAGAAATGTACTCTACATATGGCGTCCCGCGGGCGGTTACCATCTCTAGCCCGAGGGTCCGCCAGTCTGTGCACTCTGTCCATCTCAATGGCACACGTGGTCTGTCCAGGAGCTTATTAAAGATATGCTTCACTGCATCATATAGGCCATCCAGGGGCACCGATTCCGATATGTCTCTCAGTTTCAAGTTGTTCCGTCTTCCCCTGTTTTCAACGTCATCCAGGTATAAGGAAAGGTCTCGCATTTGCGTAGCTTGAGTGGCCAGGGACCGAGATGTCCATGGAGGATATAGAGTTCTGGCGCTCCAAAGTATCTACCCTTGCGGTCAAGGCACGCACCTCCTGTGAAACTGCGCCGATGGCCTTGTCATGTTTCTCCTCCAACCGTGAGAGGCACAGATCTAGGTCGGATTTGGTGGGCAGCACCCTCACTATTTCCCAACGTTCCGCTAGGGTCCTTTCCATTGAGAGCGGGGGACCCGGAGAAGGGGTTAACTGGTGTTCCCCCGACCACACTGACGGAGTGAGCGGCCCCCTTAAAAGTGCAGGTGTCCCCTGACTCAATAGCATCCAGTAATGAGGGGGAGACTGCCGCTGCTCGGCAAGAAAAAATGGCACCGAGACCGCCCTGTCTGACGGGGCCACGCGGTCCTCGCCCTGCCTGGGTACTGACTGTGGCTGGATGGAGTCCTCTACCAGGACCGGAGGACCCGACCACGGAGAGACCTCAGAACACGGACCTCTCTCCTGTGTCTCCATGATAGATCCGGGAACCCGGGAGCAGCTGTCGGTCCCTGCCTGTCCCGAGGAGCAGGGAGGCCACGTGGCGGCGGGGTCTGGTTGCGGCCTGCAGAAGGAGTGAAGGAGCGCTGTGACGAGGTTCCATCCAGCGTGGACCGCAGATACCTGCCGATGGACGAGGTGCCAGGAGTGACCGGGAGGTTCTTGCAGCTTCTCCCCTTCGTCATCGTCTGCTGAAGTCGGGTAAGTAAGCCCTGTCGGGCGATTCTCTGTGCGGTGAGTCCGGAGCACCGGTGATGTGCGTCCTCACACCTCCATGCCCAAGCCACGCCCCCCTCCACGTGCTTATTGTAACAATCCAGTTTTCCAGTTAAAGTGTCACTAAATGCAGTATGACTGCTCAGTTGGCAGCGTTTGGCAGACAAAAGAATATGAAGATTGGGCAGCCCCTTTTTATATAATGCCACAATTCTCTCTGTAGATACAGTGCCATCTGTAGATACTGCCACACACCCACCCGTAGATAATGCCACAGTGCCCCCTGTAGATAATGCCACAGTGCCCTCTGTAGATAATGCCACATACACACCACCCCCCTGTAGATAGCTCCATTGTGGCTCCCTCTAGTGGAATCCCCAGCCAGAGTGTTGCTGACGCTTAGGCCGGGGATTCCTCTGCTGGAGGAGCCCCTGACGTCACTGGTTATAGACAGTGACGTCAGGGAATCCTCCTGGACCGGAATGTGATGTCATGGGCAACCCCAGAGCCGGAGTCAAAAGAGGAGAGCACTAGTATAGGCTCTGCTCCGGAAATCAGGGGAAGTCCCTGACATCACTGTTCATATATGACAGTGATGTCAGGGGCTTCCCCAGCCAGAGTCCCGGAGCAGAGTCGCGTGTTTGAGTCCCCTGCTCTAGACTATCAAGTTTTAATAGAAAATCGGTGGTGTCACATAGATATGACAGGATGCTAGTGACATGGGGTCTCAAAATTTTGTCTACAAAGGTCCCAATATTGTGACTTAAACCACCAACCGCTGGGTACTAATGGGCGTTCCTTAACTGGCACACAGTTTTTGTGCACTTTGTGTAAGGCATAGAATGTGGGTACAGTTGGGTATTGTGGAAGGAGGTCATTTTGTTCTTCCATATAGATAAGTCCTTCATTATGTGCCACTAGAAGGATAGCTTTGAGTATCTGACTAAAGGAGGGGGTTGGGTCTTTCTGCAGTACTTAATATCAGTCTGTGACTTTTAGTAAATATAGGCACATGTCCCAGTAATTTGTGCTATCGAGAACAACCACGTTCCCCCTTGTCTGAAGGTTTTATGGTTATGCTCTTATCTTACACCTGGTCTCCTCCCTAGTTAGGTTCACTTTCCCATGGACCATTCCATCAAGATTTTCTATCACTTTTGTTACCAATTCTAAAAAAATGTTGTGGTCAGTGGCGTTTTTTTTCCAAAACATAGGATTCTCTGGGTATGGCATTTTTTTCAGACATATTTCCCGTAGGCCTCTCTATAGGACTTCAAAAACTCAATAACAATAAAGCTTGTAGAAAATGAACACTAAATGAAAAAGTCCACAAAAGATGTGACATTTTAACGCTGGTTGTTTAAATTGCCAGAAAAAAAATCTGTGTGCGAAGGAGGCCTAAAGGAATTGTCTATTAGACAAACCAGTAAAAAAAAATAATAATAATAATTTGGTCCTTTAAAATGAGCACTAAGAAATCATTAAAACATTTTCTGGGGAGTAAACTACAAAAACACTTCCTTCTGTAAACAGAATCGCAGTCAAGGAGGTTCAATCAATACTGCAGCAAAAACAGAATTATTAAAAATGATGTCCATAAAGACTGTAAAAACAACTTGTGTTGTATTTTATGACCATTCTTATGTGATTCTGACTTTGACAATAAAAGTCACAATGTGCCCAATATTATCTATATATAATAGCTTTGGAAATAGAAATCATATGTACACAAAAAATGCCTGCTTACAGAGTTCTCCCAGAGTGTGTAAAATCGACGTACTGTAACTCTTGACCATTATGAAGTTTATGACATTTCAGTGTGGTGTGTTCACATCAGAGTTCGCTTTCCGTTGATCGGTTCCGTCAGAGCTTTCCGTCAGAGAAACCCATCAACAGAAAGGCAAACGGAAACCATAGCTTCCGTTTGCATTACCATTGGTTTCAATTGTAATGCTTCCATTTCTAATGATTTCGTAAGGTTCTGTAAGGTTTTTTGTTTTGCGCAGTCGACTGATTATGTTCAAGAAGACCAGCCAGGTGACTGAATCCTAGTTTATACATGCTAATACTATTTTACTTTTCACAGGTCTTCTTCATTGTGTCTCAAGTCCCTACAAGCATGCGTTTATTGTCGCTGACTTGTCACTGGTTGGAGCATCCTATGCTTTAAAGATGTTTGTTCCAGAAGCCTGAAACCCTTTTGGGCCCTGGTGCTATATCTGTGACAACTATCTGACAAGCAATACTTTAGCTCTTTAATGGGGGCCCAGTTATGGAGGCACTTTGACTGTCATGTCGAAGGTGGAAAGTCCTGCTCTACTGCTGTTTATTCTTAAAAAAGATAATGTAAGTGAATTTATTTGAGAAACATTTGCTTTGTTCTGTGTAGATTAGGTTAATAATTTAGTGCAGCCCACAATAATTGCTTAAAGGGAATGTGTTGCCAGAAAAACATGTTATTTTTTTCACGAGTCAGGAAATATTATAAATTAATTCTAATTTATAATACTACCCATTTTTGGTCACTAGATGGAGCTATTCCAAAAATTACAGCATTGCAACAATGGGTTAAAAGCCCTCGCTCTAGTGAGCTCTCAGCATCCCCCCCTCCTTTATCCTGGCTAGTGCCGGGATAAACGAGGGGTTTGAACGGTGTAACCTCCTACACTGTGTGTCGCCATTTTTTGAGCTAACCCACAGTGTAGTAGGTTTACATACAGTAGTAAACACACACAAACACGAACATACATTGAAATCTCTTACCTGCTCCTGCCGCCGCGGCTCCCTCCGGCCCGTCCGCTCCGTTTGCTGCCGCTGGTCCAAGTGCACAAATCCGGAAGCCGCGACCGGAAGTAGTAATATTACTGTCCGGCCGCGACTTCCGGTCCACAGGAAAATGGCGCCGGACGGCGCCAATTTCGAATTGGACTGTGTGGGAGCGGCGCATGCGCAGTTCCCACACAGACGCCGTACACGGAAGTCAATGGGACGGGAGCCGTTCGCAGTCCCTATGGGACTGTGGCTGCCGTATTCCATGTCTGTATGTGTCGTTAATCGACACAGACAGAAATGGAAAAAAAATGGCAGCCCCCATAGGGAAGAAAAAGTGTAAAAATAAGAAAAAGTAAAACACAAACACACAAATGAATATAAACGTTTTTAATAAAGCACTAACATCTTTAACATATAAAAAAATAATTTGTGATGACACTGTTCCTTTAAAGGTGGACTTGCTGCCTCCGTCGTTTTGACGGACTCAAGAGCGTAGTCGACTACGTTATTTATTCCGTCAAAACGATGGAACCCTTACACAACGAAGACAAACCAAAACCATTGGAACCGGATCTGTCACCATTGAAACCTATGGTTTCCTTTTGTTTCAGTCAGGATCCTGTTCCGATGGAAAGCTCTGACGGAACGTTGGAATGGGACCCTGGCACAGATGTGAACGAAGCCTAAGGGCGGGTTCACACATGGCGGAATTCCACTTAAATTCCGCTGCGGACACTCCGCAGCGTTAATCCGCAGCGGAGCCGTTTCTCCATTGACTTTCACTTTAAATTAGCAGTGTTCGTTTACACGATGCGTACAATTCCGCTGCGGAGCATAGGCTGCGGAGCGGAATTTGGTGTCCGCAGCATGCTCTGTCTGTTGCGGAGCAGTGGCGGACTCATGGCGGAATTTCTCCATTGACTTCAATGGAGATTCAAAGTTCCGCAATGAAGTCCGCAGCTGTCATGCACATGTCATGTGTGCTGCGGATGCGTCTTGCTTTTTTTACTTGACATTTCTTCATTCTGGCTGGACCTATGTATTTCTAGGTCTACAGCCAGACTGAGGAAGTCAATGGGGCTCCCGTAATGACGGGAGCGTTGCTAGGAGACGTCAGTAAATAGTCACTGTCCAGGGTGCTGAAAGAGTTAAGCGATCGGCAGTAACTGTTTCTGCACCCGGGACAGTGACTACCGATCCCAATATACATGTATCTGTAAAAAAAAATGAAGTTCGTACTTACCGAGAACTCCCTGTTTCTGTCTCCAGTCCGGCCTCCCAGGATGACGTTTCAGTGTAAGTGACGGCTGCAGCCAATCACAGGCCAAGCACAGGCTGCAGCGGTCACATGGACTGGCGCGTCATCCAGGGAGGTCGGGCTGGATGCCGAAGGAGGGACGCGTCATAAAGACAACGGGCGGTAAGTATGAATTTCTTTTACTTTCACTAGGGAAAGTGCTGTCCCTTCTCTCTATCCTGCACTGATAGGGAGAAGGGAAGCACTTTTCCCGCAGTCCGCAGCAGCTAGTCCGCATCAATTTTCTGCACATTTTGTGCAGATCCGCAGCCGTAATCCGCAACCCGGATTAGGTGCGGCATTGATGCGGACAGTTGCGGAGGAATTCCGCCATGTGTGGTCATGCCCTAAGAGTGGTCAAAGAGGTTCCAATAGTGCATCCATCTTGGTACTTGTTCACAACCTTATCAGTGTAAAATCTTTATTGACATTACGGCTTATCCAATTCTGTAACCAACATAATCTAAATTTGAGAGGTCACAGAAAAAGGTGTAGAATGTATACAGATTATGTGTACACTAACAGACTATCGTCCAAGAAACCAAAAAAAGGTACCAAGTCAACGCGACGGAAGAATAGTTTGTCTTCCAGATAACTTTCAGAATGACAGAGTAGTAAATAGTATAAATGAATGAAAATAACTTCTTTACGCTGAAAACACCGGTGCCCATAATGAGGTCCTAACTAGAGAGAACACCACCAAGCATGGCAGGTGCAAGCTGACATGCCTAGCTGAGAAGATCCAATCAGAAACATCCCTGCACTTTTTATTGTCATCTGGCTTTGCTCACGAAAGATGAGTTTGATTGGCAGATGCATCAAGGTTCACACTTTATTGGTTTTTGCAAAAGAGCCAGATCTGCCAATTTAGACAGGGGAGTGACACAGAAGTTTCCATCTAAATGGACTAATTTTTCTATGGGGAATTCTCCAGCAGAGTGCACGGATGCAGGCGGAATCCTGTTTTATTTTTTTTAACAAGGACTGAATGACAAATATAAACGACAGTTCAGAGCTGACGGAACATCAGCATTTGACGCTTCACAGGGGAGCTGTGAACTAAACAATAGCAGAGAAATTGAATTAGAATCAGCTTGGAAAGATAACACACTGAAGGGAGAAAGAACAACTCCTTACTGCTTCATTTCTTAACTATAGGATAAGGTATTCTCTATTAACAGTTTCCCAAATAAATGGGGTAGAGAGATAGTTATATAGTAAGGAGGTTGGCACGCCATTTTCTTCACGCAGGTGGGCAGTATTTCTCTGAGATGTTTGCCAGAATACAGAATGAGATATAATTGGGGTTGGATATACACGTACAATGCTGGTTGAAAAGCCCTGCCTTTTAGAACAGAACTGCCCACTGAAGCATGCTGCCATTTTTGCTTCTTGCGCTTGTGTGTTAGAATTTCAATAAGGTGACAGATTATTCAACCTCTCCAATGTGTAGTAGAGACCATGTTCTTCATAACACATGGAAGTAGCAATCAACTGATTTATTGCCGCACAGGCAAATTAAAAATGTAAAAATTCTTTGTTACATTGTTGTTTTAGGATACCTAAATCATTTGCTACTTACAGCTGGTAATTATCCTAAACCTAAAAAATAACGGTGTGTACCTATCATTAAAAAAGCAAATCACAATGACGACACCTTAGGCAGCTGTAGATGTGTATTAAATATAGTGCAGGTCAAAATGTGTCCAATCTGTAAGGCTAGATTCACACGGGCGTTGCGCATCTCCGACGTGAAAAACAGCAGTTTTTCACGTCCGAGGTGCAGGTGCAGTGTTGGACGCGCTAGAGTCTATGGAGGGATGCGTGAAGCGTGAAAAGATAGGACATGTCCTATTTTCTCACGGACCCTTCACACGGTCCGTTGAAACGGCCACATTGAATTATATAGGTCTGTGTGACGGCCGTTGTTTCAACGGCCGTCATACGTACGTTTAACATGTTCATGTGAATAAAGCCTAAGGGTATGTTCACACAGGGCGGATACGCTGCGTAAAAGTACACAGCATATCGCCCTGGGCGCTGCAGGGAATTCCGGATGAAAAACCGTACCAAATTTTGGTGAAGTTTTTCAGCCAGGATGTCCGCTGCGTAAAACTGCACGTAGAAAAAAAAAAGTTTGACACTTACATAGCTATGGGGATGCGTCCCTCTGCCGTCCTGCAGGCCGGCCTCCTAGGATGAAGTTTCATCCCATGTGACCGCTGGAGCCTGTTATAGGCTGCAGTGGTTACATGGGATAAACTGTCATCCCAGGAGGCCGGCCTGGACAATGAAGCACAGAATTCTGGGTAAGTATAAGATTTATTTTTTTCTGAGTTGTATTTTTTGTGGCGGAATCACATCTTTTCCACAGCAAAAGTCGCAACATCTGCTATTTCTTGCGGGCTTTACCTCCCATTGAAGTAATTGGGGAATATCCGCAACAAAAAAGCAGCAATTACGCAAATACAATTGACATGCTGCAGATTTAAAAAATGCACCGCAGGTAAATTTTTGATAGTTTTTTCCGCTTATCATTTACGCAGAGTGTGGATAAGATTTGTTTAAATCTCATCCACTCTGCTGCTACTGTATTATGCTGCGGATTTTCCATAACGAAATCTGTTGCGGAAAATACGCAGTATTTAAGCTACGTGTAAACCTGGCCTAAATGTTAGGCCTTTTCCCCCCGGTTACTGGTTTTTGCAAATGCACATTTTCTTATGATATAAGAGCTGTGTTGTGTTTCTCCTTGTTGCTCCCCCTCCTCCTAACCCACCATGCTGTTTCACTGAAACATTTAGTAAGAAGCTGCGGTTGCATCCCCCTCCTCCTCCCAATTCCCTATCTTTTCATTACTGCATTACTTTAAACTGATATTTTGGTGGCTGAGGAGGTTTCTGAACGCTTACAGAGCGTAGGCAGGTAAAGTGGAGCCACAGGCTGCTGGAAGAACTTTTTCCTAATAAAATATCGCAGAGTTTCTGATGATAGGTACGCTTTAACTTTCATTTATGTTTTGTAATGAACTTGAAGTCCATGTAGTTCACATATGGTTTTTCATCCCATCCTTGACACCTCCTCCACTGGTCTCAGGCCATTCATGCCACTACACTATTATTTGTTCAATGTACTGTTAGAGACACATAGTAAGAATAACAGATCCATCAATGGTTGCTTATCGATGGTTTCCAAGCTACAACTGTATAGTTTTTATTCATAGTAAAAAAATAATGGAATAAAAGCTGTGACAAATTTGTTTGTACCCAATACAAAACTATAGTTTGCCCGCAAAAAAAGAGTACTGACACCGCTCCATCGACAAAAAAATAAAAAAGTGATGGCTCTAAGAATATGGCAACACAAAAAAACAGTTTTCTAACAAACAGTTTTTTCTTTGTAAAAGTACATCATAAAAAAAAAAACTATAAAAATGTTGTATCTCATGCCATGCTCATGACACGGTGAACACTGTAAAAACAAAAAAACAGGAATCAAAGTTTTTTTCCCATTCCCCTCCACCAATAATTTTTTTTGTTTCCCAGTACATTATATGGTACATTAAATGGTCCCATTAAAAACTACAACTCGTCCCGCAGAAAACAAGCTTTTATATCGCTGTGTCGATGGAAAAAAACGGCAGGGAGAATAACGAAAAATGGCTGCAGCCATAACAATGATCACACTAGAGAAATCCAGAAAGGAATGTGTTAAAGGCTCAAACTTGAAGTCCACCAGAAAGTGCCGCACTAGGTTGCATGTCTAGCAAGTAATAATTTTAAATACAATTCCCTCCAGATGACTCAGCTGAAAGAGACTGGTATATCCCTGCCTAGCCGTAGATGGCGTTATTATTTCCAATGTCAATATAATTCCGCCAACTGCTCCACCATACTTCCCTATTTATTGTCTTTTGTCTTGTCAGTTAAGGACGTCCTGTGCTGATTACTGAAAACGAGAAGATTAATGCGCTTTTCTTCATGATTGTATATGCATTTCCTTTACTTACCCTGGTAGATAAAAGTGCATTTTTGCAGGTGGCGATTAGCACCATAACAATCAATAATATTGCAAGCCAAAGGCGTTATCAGTGCGGATGACAACAGTAGTGGATTTACATGCTGGCATCAACTATAATACAGGCAAAATCTGATAGCTAAAGAATGAATGTAGTAGATAAGCAATACTTTTATTGAACATTAAAGGGTTATTCCCAAGTTGAGTAAAAAAAATTTTTTTTAATGCATTCTAATCAGAAATGAAATTATAAGTCAATTGTTGTTAAAAAAAAAAAAAAAAATTCATTCTCTAAGGGCACGGCCAGACGTGGTGGAATTGCTGTGGAATTTCGCTGTGGACCGTTTCTCCATTGGTTTCCACACCTTTTTAGTTATGTTTGTGCAGACGTGGCGGAAAACTCCGCCTGGACCATAGGCTGTGGTGCGGAATTTGGTGTCTGCAACATACACTGGCTGTTGCAGACTTTTTGCAAAATTTCTCCATCGACTTCAATGGAGTTTCAAAATTACGCAATGAAATCCGCAGATGTAATGTGTGTTGCGTTGCGGATTGGTTTTACGAACAGGATATTTCATCATTCTGGCTGGACCTATGTGTTTCGAGGTCTATAGCCAGACTGAGATGGAATGTTTTAAAAGAGAGCAGGTTGAACTCTTCACCTGAATCCGCAACAACTAATCTGCAGCAATTTACTTCAGATTTTAGGCAAAGGCGCAAAGGAATCTGCAACGCAGATTATGTGCGGCATTGATGCGGACAGTGTCTGCAGAAATACGCCACGTCCCTTTTTTTTAAATTTGATAACTCAGCTAGTGCTAGTTATCTTTTATAAAAAGGGGCGTGAGCGGCTCAATGTCAATCAAGTCGCTCTGCACTGTGCGCGCTGCCAACATTGCTAGATAATGTAGTTCTAGCAGCATCGGGAGAACGATCGTCTCAACCAGGCATGGTAAGCATGGTTGCGACGAACACACCGTGAAATTCAATGCACCCATGCCAACACTCACTGCAACACCCCGCCACCTTTCTCTGTAACCCAATTCCCCCCCTTGTGGAAAGCCACTTCTTCGCCTTGCGGAACAGCAGATGATTTTCAAGCATAAAAAGTTTTATCATCATATACAGTTGCATGTCTAACATGCAATACCTGGAGCCGACCGCTGATATGTCCTCACGAACGGTGGCCGGCCCGGCTTCTAATGCGCATGCGCCGATATGCGCGTTCACGAGAGAAATTACATCCTCTCCTAAGGACAGAGAGGATATCATTGCACAAGTGCAGCCACCGCTGACGGTAAATAGTGGTGGCTGGATCCCTAGACAACGAACTACAAACAAAAGGGGGACTGACAGCGACATGAAGAAGGAATATCAAGAAAACAACATCAGCGGGATAAAGCAAAGTATTTACAAAAAGTAATAACTTTAGAAAGGTGAGCTTAATAGCTAGATTTATGAAGATGGGAATAACCCTTTAAGGTCAAATGCACACGATGCATTTTACATGCGGATTTGCTGCGCCTATTTTCGTGAGGCAAATCAGCAGCGTAATACAGCACAAGCAAAGTAAATGAGATTTCAAGAAATCTCATCTACACAGTGCAGATTTTTTCTGAACTTAAATTTACCTGCGCTGTGTATTTTAAAATCTGCAGTATGTCAATTTATCTTGCGTTACCACTTGTGAATTGTCTGACTAGTTTTTTAAAAACGCACCAAAATCTGCAGCATAAAAACACACCTATTTCCGCATTGAAATGTAAAAAAACGCACTTAAAAAAAGCATAAAAAAATGCTCCGGATGCGGATTTTACCTGCGGAATTACCTGCGTTTACCTGCGGTGTTGATTTGGATTTTCTGCACCAAATACCGCAATAGTAGCGGTTTTGGTGCATTTTTTTTAAAACTAGTCAAATACAATTGCAAGATAAATTGACATGCTGCGGATTTTAAAATATGCTCCGCAGGTCAATTTACATGCAGAAAAAAATCTGTAACCTGTAGATGAGATTTATTCAAATCTCATTTACTTTGCTAGTACTGTATTACGGTGCGGATTTGCTGCATGAACATACGCGCGGCAAATTCGCATGTAATACACATCATGTTCATTTGGCCTTAGGTTAACAAGATAATTGCATAAATAGAGATTCCCTAAGGACACTTTCAGACAGGCGTAATACGAGTTGCCGTTTTTAATGGCACCATTTTATCTACTGGGAAACTGAAAAAAAAAACATTGTTGGGGTGGAATGGGGAAAAAAACATCAATACCACCATTGTTTTTTTGGGTTTAGTTTTTACTGAGTTCCCCGTGCAGTAAAAAATGACATGTTAACTTTATTCTGCGGTTCAATACGATTACGGCGATACCAAATTTATATATATTTATTTTTTTATGATATACTAAAGAGAAAACAATTTGTTAAATAAAACAATTTGGGTCATTATAATATATATATAGAGCTATAACTTTTTTATTTTTCTGTCGATGGAGCAGTATGGAAGCTTATTTTTGCGTGGCGAGCTGTATTCTTTATTGCTACCATTTTGGGGTACATGCGACTTATCGATGACGTTTTATTCCATTTTATTTGGAAAAACAGCAATTCTTTTACGGATGCGGCAATATCAATCATGCTTATTATTTTGACATTAGTGGGGAAATGCAAAAAGGTTTTTTTTCTACATTTAAGATTTTACATTTTTTTCTACATTACTTAAAACTTTATGTAACTTTTTTATGTTTAAACTTGAACAATTGGTAGTTTGATCGCTAGTACAATACACTGCTATACCTATGTAGTGCAGTGCATTGTAATTTTTACCGCCTCCTTTTAAGCCCTGCCTTTGGAAAAGTCTCAAACCTGAGGACCGATTGCATCACGGGGCGGGGGCTTGCATTGGAATGACGGAGTGGGCTCCGCCCTCTTTCTAGAGGCTTAGATGCCATGGTTGCTATTGACCGTGGCATCTAAGTGGTTAAATGGCCAGGATCGGAGATTTCTACAATCCTGGCCATTGCAGTGAGGTGTCTGCTGTATCATACCACTGATCCCCGCTAAGTATGAAGCGGACTTAGCGCGCTCTATACTCCCCCCCCATACTAATTATGATGTACAGTTACGTCATATGTCGGTAAGGGGTTAAAGGGGGTTTTCCTGTTTCAGCAAATAAAGCTTATTCATTGTATCATGAAAAGTTATGCAATTTTCTTATATATTTTGTATAGCGATTTCGTATGGTGTTTAAGATCTTTGCTTGAAATCATTGAATGAATGTCTTCATTGCTTACTTCCAAAATATGAAAATCCGTCCTGGATCATGATGATCATATAGGTGCACGAAGTGTTACAAAATAGAGCACTGATAACAGCATTGTAACCAGAATGAACTGAGCACCTGCCTGATCATTACATGACCACTACAGATTTGTAATTCATTACTAGTAATGTAAGTAATTCAATGACTACAAAGTACAGATCTTAAAAACAAAAAGGAATTGCTAAACAAAGCTTATTAGAAATACGTATAACTTTTCATTATACAATGAATAGCCATTATTTGCTGAAACTGCAATACCCCTTTAGGCTTTATTCAGACAAACGTTAAATACGTCCATGTGACAGCTGTTAAAACAACGTCCGTCACACGAACGCATGTATTTCAATGGGGCTGTTCACACGGCCGTTGTTTCAACATACCGTGTGAAGGGTCCGTTGAAGAATAGAACCTGTCCTATTTTCTTCGGTCTTCACGGATCCCTCCATACACTCAAGTCTATTGGGATCCCTTAAAACGGGACCCGCACGGGGGCAATGCGGACGTGAAAAACTGCCTTTTTTCACTTTCGAGTTTCCCCACGTTCATCTGAATAAGCCCTTAAATATCAAGTAATGGTACAAAAACTCACTTCTGTGCTTGTAATAATGTTCTAAAAAATGACGAAAAACAAAACTGAATGTGGTTGTGGGATATAAAGTATTTAACACAGCATCACATGTTATATGCTAGTGAAACGGGATTTCACGCATGCTGCTTGTATGCCATATTGTCCCCAAACTTCATGTAGTAACCATAATCACAGTTTTTATTTGTGCTCCCACATTCGCAGGTTTCCATAGAAGCCGTTTTTGGAACATTTCCTAGCACTGCACTCCTAGAAAAAATTTACACAATTGTGGCAAAATCCTGGTTAAAAAACACATGTGTTGTCACATTCAGACAATTGTTAGGCCCTGTTCAAATCATGATTTGCCTGACATTTAGCGTATATGCCAGAAAAGCCTCCGGCTTACACGCTAAACGTGTCCATACATCTTCTTTAGCCTGGCGGAGATCAAAGAGCCCTGTCGTATGGAATAGTGCAGTAGACTACACTATTCTATACAACAGAATTCCGCCAAAAAATCTATGCTGTGCGGTATACCTTTTTTTTTTTCTAACATGGGAGCCTATTGGTGATGTATGCCACTGTATGGCATATACGTCACAGGCATGCATTTAATGTGTATGTCACAGGCTTTTTCAACAACATTTCATGACGTTCACGGTATGCCTGTGTCGTATGCCTAACAGTAACATAACCTATAGGTTATAAAGGTTTCCGATTAACGTATACATTATGAAAAGCGTTATGAGAGTTCATGACGTATCCATTATAGTCTATGGGTGACGGATGCCAAAGTCAGACATCCATCACAGCCTACGTTTAACATATACATCTAGAGGTTTTCCCAGCGTATATGCTAAATCTAGGCCAAAAAGTGATGTGAACATAGGCTAATATGGCTGTGTATGGAAGCCGTAGATTTTATGATCATGTCACAATATAACAGGGAAACCTTTCCCATACGACATCTTTGTTAAAGGTTTTCGTGATTTGCTCGGACTGGATCCAATCCCGATTTTGGCAAACGATTCAGGTACAGAGCTGGATTTTGACCATCTTAATGTGGCTTTAATTTGCCTTTTTGCAACTGTCCTTGAAGTGCAGCACTGTCTGCTTGGTCTTAGGACCAGTTCGCACGTTCAGGATTTGATGTGGATTTGTGTTGCGGAGTACGCAGAGCAAATCCGCATCATTTTACTATACAAGGCAAGTAGATGGATTTTAAGAACCCCAAATCACATGCAGCGTATTTTTACATTGCAGATTTAAAGATGCGGATAGAAATTTTAAATCCACAGCATGTCCATTCCCCGCCGTATTCAATGCGTATTAATTGCAGATTTTGCATCATAGAAATAATTTAGATGTTAAAATCCGCAATTAAATCTGCACCATAAGAAATACGCACTTGCGGTTTTCTATATGTGGATTACTATGCGGATTTCATTTGCATCAAATCCTGAACTGTGAACTGACCCTTATACTTCCAAACCCTCTTTCTAGGTGTTATCCCTGACCATGCATTAATATGTCACATTCACAAATCTGAACCTTTTTACGTAGTGCTTGCATTTTGCCTTATTGGTATACCTGTTTATGAAATGCCGCTTGGACAGATTTAAAATATGAGTTTGATTGACTATATTTAATGCACCAAAAGAATAGTCCCACAAGGCGACATAGAAAAGAATTTATTTATCATGTGCACGAAAAAAGTTAAACAACCGAAGCGATGATCAAAGCCAATTGGCTCTAGTCAAACACGTCCAATCAAATGTTGTAGCAGAGACGTATCTCGTGTACCCGAGTCAGAGAAGGCACACTGTTTTGCATGCTGCTTACTGCAGTTGCATCATTGCATTAGTTCCATTTTAAGTTTCTCTTTAGATACAGTTCTTGCCTATTTAAACTGCAACAAATAGCACTTGTATTAAGCTTTGCCTCCTGCTAGATGTGCCCTTGCTCTGGGTCCATTATTGTACTGTATTGGAAAAATGAATCTCAAAAGGATATTAAACAAATAGTCTTTCTCCTAAATATCTATACATCTTAGCCTTCGTTCACATCTGCGCTGGGACTCCGTTCATGGGTTCCGTCGGAGCTTTCCATCATGGAAACCCATGAACGGAATCCAAACTGAAACAAACAGAAACCATAGGTTTCCGTTTGCATCACCATTGATTGCAATGATGAAGGTTCCGGTGCAAATGGTTTCCGTTTGTCACGTAAGGGTTCCGTCGTTTTGACGGAACCAATACCATAGTCAACTGCGCTATTCATTCCAACAAGAAAACGGAACCCTTACACAACGGTGACCAATGAAAACCATTTGCACAGAATCTGTCACCATTGAAATCAATGGTGATGCAAACTGAAACCCATGGTTTCCTTTTGTTTTTTTTATTTTGGATTCCGTTCATAAGTTCCCCTGATGGAAAGCTTAGACGATACCCATGAACTGAGCCCCGACCTAGATGTGAACGAAGCCTTAATGCCATTCAGAAGACTTTTTATGTAGAATTTAGACTTTTCCTTGACCATTGAAAAGCCTTGAGTGATAAAGCATGCAGACTTTGGGTTCCTACTGCCTCCAGTACAATAAAAGAAGTCACAAAGTATCACGTTAAAATGTACATGTCATTATTGGCCTTATTCCCTATAACACAAATGTCAAAACAGAACAGTGACCTTATGGGGTACCTTATGGGGAGCTAAGACTGGGTGAGTTTACTGCTGGCATTGTGGAATACCGATGACTGGCAGACACTGAATATCACGTTTTCTTTTATATCTATGCAAATTTTTGATGTGTGATTAAAACCAGGATTGATAATAAGCGATGGGAGGAAGCAGGCAATGACAAGCACTGGCCAGGGCAACATGCAGAACAGTGTGTTTGCATAGTATTCTTTCAAAAGCTTCTGTCGTGTAAAAATGAGGCAAAAAATGAAGTCTTAGGCTGTTTGCAAAACCCGCAGACTTTAGCGAGTCACTAATGTTCATGCTGTGCTTTATTTGAAACATAATTTTCCTTTTTTTTTCCAATGAGCACAAGAAGACTTGCAACATACAGACATTTTGTTGTTATCTACATGATGAAAGCTTCATTTAATAGCATGTGTAATGAAATGTGGATGAACTTATATACAAAGACAAAATATCCTTCACTTTACACACATCATCTTTCTACAAAGCAGCAACTGTTTTGTATTGATGTAAAATAAATTTAAATAATTGCCATTTCTTATGTGTTTCTGTAGAGTCCACTTATTTTAAATTGGATTCTACCATACAATAGTACCACATAGATCCAGTGTCAGCAACACAATCCAGACATAATACTGCAGATGCGTCATATAAATAAACACAGGTAGGGGGACAGAAATGTTCTCAAACTTTCTAAAAATCTCAGCATAAAAAATAATAATTCTTTTTTGGATGCAGACCAGTAAACAAATGATCATTTGGAGCCATTACAATCCAATTAATCCCAGTTATTCTAAGATTTATTTTGCTTCCATCAGAAATTATTTTATTATCTCTGTTGCTATTTTCTTCCTGATAATTAATACTTATGATCAAACTAATGATAAGATGTCTTCTGTTCTTCTTTGTTGATATTATTTCTGCTTTGCCATTCCTATAGAGGTTATCAATGAAGAATGTGCATTCAACTTACATGACTGTCTATAGTTGTGTCTGAGAGATAGACCACCACCAATGAACAAACTATAGGAAAATATAGACTTGTGGAATATCGAAGAATCCAAAGGACAGACTCTCTAAAATGTTAGTTTGCTCCTTCTCAATTTTATTAAAGGTTCCTCAGTCAAAATAATGAATGTCGTGTTCTACCTCGCTTTGCCCTTGTGTCCTGTTCATCTGAGATTTCAATTTTTTTTTAAAACAATCAAAAATGGGCGTTACTGAAATAAAAGTTGACATTTTAATGTATAAAGGCTGACCTTTTTTTATTAAAAAAGTAGTAACTATTTTAATAAATATGATTTGCTATAGGTCAGATGTTCTCAAAAATATTCCATGGATGGTTTTGAAAACAGATCAAATAACATTCTTAAAAGTAATGTTATCAATATTGACCACATAAAACAAGTGATCAAGAGAAATACTGAGGAGGAATTTTATAGCAGGATGGATAATTCTATCCTGAATGGATGTCCAATTTATGTAGGGGTCACATTTTGCCACAATTTATTACATAAGAGGTTTAAAATATAGGACAATAGGAGGGCACTTGTATTTTTGTACTTTGCAATACATTGATAGTATCTTGGTTAGTGCTAGCTGGCAACACCTTTTTAGCAATAATTTATCATAAATTAATGTTTTACGATTTTATATAGTGTATGTTTGATTTTAATTCATTTTAAAACATGTCAGTTTTGATCGGTGAGGTTCAGGGTGTTAAGATGCCCAACTATCCTCACAACAAAGAAACAGAATGGCTCAACCAACCTTAGATCTTAGCCTAACATTCACAAACAGCAATCCTTCTGTTGAGGGACAGCTAAACGTTTAATATAGTCCATACATTAAAGGGGTTGTCTGAGAGTTTAATAAATAAATCTGGCAGAAGGAAATGTTAGTATATAAAATATCAAACAATACACACCTGTTAAATCCCCTGCCGCTCCATCACTAATGCTCCGGTTGTCCCTGCCGGTCTTTGTTTATCCACAA
Organism: Rhinoderma darwinii; assembly: GCF_050947455.1. Taxonomy (NCBI): domain Eukaryota; kingdom Metazoa; phylum Chordata; class Amphibia; order Anura; family Rhinodermatidae; genus Rhinoderma; species Rhinoderma darwinii. Next base: position 58,446,177 of record NC_134697.1, on the reverse strand, counting down.
GACCGCTGCAGTCAATCACTGGCCTCAGCGATGATGCTAGCTTGCATGCAGTGTCACTGCTGAGGTCAGTGATTGGCTGCAGCGGCTACGCGGATGTACGGCATGTCATCGCTGCAGGAAAATAAAGAAATATAGGCGGGGATCACACCATAGTATTGGCACTGGCACAGCGGGGGATTTAACAGGTGAGTATTGTTTGATCTATTATTTTAGAACATGTCTTGCTGCAGATTAATTTATCAAACTCTCAAACAACCTTTTCAACAGCAGATGGGTAGAATAGTACCAAGGCAAAAACTCTTCAGTAGTTTTGACTATTTTTGGATAGTATGTGTGGGAAAATGTATTTGTTCATAATGATCTGCATATTACTTCACCACTTGAAATGTTCCACCCTGTTTTACATTACAGGCACCTCCAAGTATCAGGAGCTTACATAAATTTAGAGATAATCTCTGTCGTAAATGCACCTTTCTTCATCTCAAATATTAATGTCACCATGAAGAAAATCCTCTCATCTGAGTTATTTCCCTTCTCGAAGAGGCTACGACAACACTTATTACTACCATAGTAATGGTTTTCTGTATGTCAGGGGAGCTAACGGCAGAGCCTAAGAAGTCTAGATTTGTGGTGAAACCCCATAGGCACGGTCTTGACTGGCAAAATTACAGGGGTATCAGGTTTTATCCCTTTGAAATTTATTTTTTTCTGACGATTAAAATGTTATTGTTCATTTTAAATACTAGTATAATATATATTTTTATACACATGGAATATGGGTTGCGGTGGAGGCCAAAGTCTCATAGTTCAGACGCATTAGGCAATGGGGATAGGCAGCGAAGCAAAAGTGCCTAAAACTGAAAATTTTAAACATGAGCCGAACTGCTACAGCATGGAATTAATTCTAAACTTCATATTTTAGGATTAAAATCAATGGCAATGCAAACTGTATGTAAACCTGGAATCTGGGTCGTAAGTGCCATTTTAGTCTAAATATAAAAAGTTGGAATTTACAAAGCCATATCCTGTATTTTGTTATTTTTTTCCACAATGATTTGATGCCGGGACATAATGGGGTCCCTTTACATCATACTTTGACACACTAGTGCAAACAGAACAAAAAAGAGGAAATAATATTCAAGAACTGCCTTCTTTACATAATCCTGTGACATTCTCTTCCATTTTCAGTATTTTTTGTTTTTGTGTTTTTTTTATAGAAAATTGTCTATTGTAATTTGTACAGACCTTCATGATAAAGCATAAAAACGGTGTAATTTATATATATATTTATATATTCATATATTTTATTATTTTCTCTAAGTCATTTGACTTTAAAATGTCCTCCAGTCTTCTTCTCTGAGATGATTGTTTTTTTAAATTTTTAAATTTTTTTATTCACTGGTATGGTGTCCATGTGACGTTTCATGACATGCCACGCACAATGTATGAAGTGTGAGACACAGGCATCCAACCCAAGGCAGAAGGGAAAAAGAGGGTTAGTTCTGAAATTCCCAAGAGAAATCACCAATGAAACACTTTTTTGATTCCAATGGTCCTCCAATTGCTAATTGCTTCATAATGATTCTGTCAGATCTTTTCTGTCCTCAGTACATTTTTCCACTGGAATACCTTTAGAGGGGAAATATTTTGCCTTCTCCTTTGATTTTCTTTGTGGCTAACAATTTCTTTCCATTTAGTTTATTTTATAACATTTGTTTTTGGTCCTACAAAAAAAGTCTTGATTCTTTGCATTGCTGTTTTGAGCATAACACTGGCTAATATATTAAAATGTTGCTGCCTTAAGGTCCCAAAGTTCACTGTATAAATTAATTTGCGGGCCTTTAGTTTGCAACAAAAAAGTTCCAGTGTCAGTTGTGTGGATAAAGTAATGACAGGGAGACGGGTGGTAGTTAGAACTTCAGCCCCTTGCAACTGAATACTCAGTAGTTGTAAGAAAGTGACTGTAGGAGGCATGACATGAGACACTCTTCTTCCCAAGATGGTGATGATAGTCACACAGGTACAATATGGAGACCTAAGTTCTCGCCCTGTAGTTTCATATGGTTTCCATGGTAACTAGTGGCGGTCATAGGCAGTGGCAACAGTGGGAGGTGCGGAGCCCCTGGATGTGGCACTATAATAATAAGGGGAACCTGAAAGTTAACACAGGAGAAGAATGGACTGGTTGAAAGGACAACAAGCAAACAAAACCAAGACAAACACAACAAGACTAGACATCTATGCGTCCCAAGTATGCCCCATTGTAAGTAAGAATATGTATCATGGCAAGACGCACTTTAAGTGGTAGCCATGCAGCTGGCAACAAGCAACATTATATAAAGTCTACAGGGTTGACGCATTTCAGGGAAACATATTTTTTGGTGGTTCTGCGCTGGAATAGCAATTTTATCTGATAAAATGTTATTAGGGAAATACTCTGGAAATATAACATGATCGCCTTTGTTTGGGCTTGGTTTAAACTTTCAATAGTTTGGATCATGTTCCCTAATCTCTAGGATAATAAGAAATGGCCATTATGTCTACAAGGGAAATAAAATACAAAGGGTCGAAGACCACGTCTTATTCTTGCCCTTTAATAAGTTTGAACTATTGAAATACTTTAGCCCAGGATTTAAGTCATTACTCACTTAGTAATGCTGGATTGCTAAACCTCCATGCTTCATTGTATGTTGTGTACTGAGGATGGCTGTAGGGATTTCCTGAAAATTCACTTCCTAGAAAGTTAACAAATAAAAAGTTAGTTGTACCGGATGTGTCCATCATATTTAAACAAAATATACACATTTGTTTGACATAACCAATATTCATAAGCTTTCTCTCTGCATCACTGTTTTGTTTAGATTCCATTTGTTGGCTAAATTGTCACACATCTTGGTTGAGCCCAATTAAACCCCTTTCCCGACATCCGCCGTATATATACGGTGAAGGTCGGAAAAGGAGTATGGAGCTGGCTCACAGGTTGAGCCCACTCCATAGAACAAGCATGTCGGATGTGTGTAACAGGAATCCCGCTTGTTTAACCCCTTAGATGCCACAGTCAAAAGTGGCCGCGATAAGTCGTCAGAAACAGGGGGCGGCCCTCTCTGACTTGCCTCTCCCCCGCAACGTGATCACTGGGTGTTAATGGTTGGCATGGCCTCCGGCAGGGCTTTATTGGAGACTGTCAGTATAATGATATGCTACAATACATTAGTATTTTAGTATATCATGCAAGCAATCCAACGATTGCTGGTTCAAGTACTAGGGGGGACTAGTGAAAAAAGTTAAATACAGTTAAAAAAAGTTTATTTTTAATATATATATAAAAAATGAAATATTAAAAGTTAAAAAAACAACTTTTCCCATTTTGTGCAATGTAAAAAAAACTATTACAATATAACATTATTTAACCCACATGGTGAATACCATTAAAAAAAACTGCCAGAAGCGCTATTTTTTGGTCACTTCATCTCCCATAAAAATTAAATAAAAAGTGATCAAAGAGCCTCACGTGCCCAAAAATGTTACCATTAGAAACTACAGTTCACCCCGCAAAATATAAGCCCTCATACCGCTCAATCGACAAAAAGCAAAAGTTATGGCTCCCAAAATATACAAAACACAAATTTTATTTTTAACAATCACTTTTTTCCTTTTTAAAAGTGGTAAAACATAAAAAAATACGATATCAAGTTGATATTGCTGTAATCGTATTGACCCACAGAATAAAGTTAACATGTCATTTTTACTACACGGTGAAGGACGTAAAAAACGAAACCCCCCAAAAAATGGAATAGCTGTTTTTTTCCCATTCCACTCCAAAGAGACATTTTTTCCAGTTTCCCACTACATTATATGGTACAATAAATGGTGCTGTAAAAACATTTCCCCATACCATCGGGGTTACCCATTGAAAACCTGACAGACCCCACTAAGGGTCTAAGTTGTCATTCAAATATTGAAAGTATTCTAAAAAAGTCTGAACAGTTTACATAGATAGATAGATAGCTAGATAGATAGCTAGATAGATAGCTAGATAGATAGCTAGATAGATAGATAGATAGATAGATAGATAGATAGATAGATAGATAGATAGATAGATAGATAGATAGATAGATAGATAGATAGATAGATAGATAGATAGATAAAAGGTCCCATTAGGCTGTTGACATACAATAATTTTGTTTTAGCGCTCCTGTATATTCGACATGGGATAGATGTGCGCAGAACGGCGGTTACATGTGTTTATAGGTGTGCGCAGGGGGTTGGGAGCAGAACAGCGAATAGTGGAAAGTGTTTATTGACGAGAAGTGAACGCATGCATACAGGAGGATAATGAGTTTTTGAGCTCAACTGTGACCAAAAGGAACTGAGCTATCTCTTTCCCTGATCACTAATGAAACAAGTGTAATTTCCTCATCAGCATTGAATTTTATTTCCATACTCCCCTCTCTGCTCACCCGGCCGCCAACCCTATCCAGCAGTTCAATGCACCAACCTGGACTCCTTTTTCTTTAAGTTATACAATAATGTCTCAAACAAATACTCTTGTATATTAGGGAGTAGAGTGTTAGGGTGAAATATATGCCTCTGTTCTACAGCTTTATGCAATGTCATTTAATGGAGCATTCAGTCTTACTTGTGTTATATATCTCAGAATAAATAAACATGGGCATTAATGCATTGTCAAAGCTGTGCCTAGGAGAAATGGCCCGTTCCATTAGATCAATACACTGTATCTATAAAATACTCAGTAAGAAAGTACTGAATTATTCAATTTTGTTATACTCTTGTCTATAAATGTAAAATAAGATATCTATGATGGTGGGTGACTATTTTGGTTACAATTTGGTTATATGCATTTCACTATCAAACATTTCAAATAGGGACATAGATTTATATCATGGTACCATATTGACCTATTGGATTATTCTAAACAATCTATAAATTGATTCTATCTGAATTTTTATGTGAAGTTTTATGTGCTACACTCAACAAGCAAAGTTAAAAAACAACAACATTTGAAGAAGCATGAGATAATAAGAAATCAATTCATTGACATGTTTAGGTAGTAGAATCATCATTAGACAACGTAAGAAGAACACAAACATGACAGATAGATATGCACAATGTGCTAGACTCACCACTCCCAGTCCTGCAGTGAAACAGACATGGTTTAGAGCTGGACAGACATGAGCAGCACTCCACAGGTTGGACCGAATGGTGGACCGAAACGTTGGTGCCTGTCAATGCAGTGATAATGAGATGCTTCTTCCCTGTCAATGACCTGTGGAGTGCTGCATACTATGTGTGTCAAGCTCTGAGCAAAGGGTAGCTAGTGATGTACTATCAGAGGGGAAGGGACATTAACCCCCTACTAATTGTAAAATACTGTTCCTGCCAGGTGGAAGTATCCAATTTACAGTACTATGGCCCATTGCCTTCTCTGTTGAGTGGTTCCTCTGGTTGAGTGACTTAACAGCAACCAGAGATATCAGCTCACAGAGACCTTTCAGAGCAATTATTAGGACATTGCCAATACTATTCCCTTAAGAAGTATGTATTTGTGTACTTAAGTGTCATTATTTTCATACAATTCTACATTTCTGTAAGGTGTATTGACTACTACTCAACTTTGTTCCCATATGTATACAAATATACAACGATTGTGTAAAACTTTCTGAAGGTTTGGCTAACTTTGAAATGTAGATTTCTCAAATATTTTGCATTTATAACTTAATATTGGTATTTATAAAAAAAATAATCCAATACATTATTGACTTACCAGGTACCATTCCAGCCAGTGTTGAGGTTGGGTAACTGCCTTGTCCCGTTGGAGGAACATGAGGAGGGTAACCAGGCAGAGTTGTACTTGTCATGTCTCGACCTATAAATACATTTAAAAAAATCAAAATTGCCGACAAAATCAATTTTTTAAAATAAATATAAATAAACCAATATTCAATTGACAATGAATTCACACAATTCTGGGTCGAAGATTTATAATGGTATTGCAATAGCCACTAAGTATACAGTGAATTTTCAACAGTACGGTAAAGGATCCCAATGGATGACAAGCAACATATAAAATCCCTATTCCTTGTTAAAGAGGTAATAGCTGAGAAATCTTATGCTTTAACTTTATATTGGATACGATAACTGCCCTGTAGTATATATTTGGAGAATTTAGATCTGGTTAGATTTGAAACTTAAAATTAAATCCTGGATTTGGTGCATGCTAAATACAAATCTCCTGACTGATGTAGGATTTCCTAGCATATATTGTGATGTAAGTTTTAAGTCACTGACAAGAAAGCTGCACACATTCCATAACCTGCGTCAGTCATCTGGAAATATCCTCAACCTATTCAGGCATAACGACTTGGAATTGATGTCAATGTTGCTGAGTTTCTCTAATCCCAGATAAGGCTTCTCTATTGCCAGACACTTCCATTAAATACTAGGAGTGATAATTAGGCTACAAACAGAAGTTAGCAAGGATGAATCTATATTATTCTTCTTATAGAACTTTATGGTTGACTTATACTCGGGGGTCATTGCCATGCAAATCCTCCGTTCAGGAAGTCACTTTAATGTTCTTGATTACTACACTGGAACCCAATGACGCTAACATTCCCATAGGCTGCTCAGTTGAATTACTGGTTCACAAGATTACAAATTCTCGCTCTTTCATCTAGAACGCTATAATCATTAACTATGACCAAAGTGATCTAAATACCATATTACATGCTGTAAGGTTAGACATACATGCAAACATTTTCAACAGTTCAAAATGATGATTATTTTTGGAAATTTAATTTAAAGAGGCTCTGTCACCACATTATAAGTTCCCTATCTCCTACATAAGGAGATGGGCGCTATAATGTAGGTGACAGCAGTGCTTTTTATTTAAAAAAAACGATCTATTTTTACAACTTTATTAGCGATTTTAGATTTATGCTAATGAGTTGCTTAATGCCCAAGTGGGCGTGTTTTTACTTTCGACCAGTGGGCGTTGTACAGAGGAGTGTATGACGCTGACCAATCAGCCTCATGCACTCCTCTCCATTCATTTACACAGCAGCATCGAGTTCTTACTAGAACACGATGTGCTGCCACATACACAGACATTAACGTTAATCAAGTGTCCTGATAATGAATATGCATGACCTCCAGCCTGGATGTCATGTGTATTCAGAATCCTGACAATTCTGAATCTTTTCTGTGAGATTTCTAGCAAGGGAAACAAAATCTCGTTTACATCATAATCTCGCGAGATTACGCTTGCCTTGCTGGAATCTCACAGAAAAGATTCAGAAGTGTCAGGATTCTGAATACACATGACTTCCAGGCTTTTTCTAAATAAAAAGCATTACTGTCACCTACATTACAGCGCCGATCTCCTTATGTAGGAGATAGGGCACTTATAATGTGGTGACAGAGCCTCTTTAAGACATAAAACTATCACCATTTGTATACTGCAATGTAAACAATGACTGAAAATTAAAAAAACAATAAACTTTCCAATCGATTTCCATATCAGTTGAACTTGTGTTTCTATGGCACAAATTCACTTTTTAAAGTGGATCTCTGTGTCCTGTTAACTTCACATTGGTATTCCTTGTCTTGAAATTCAAAGACTTGAACTATAAAGTCGCTGCACAAAATTTTAACAGTAAAACTTTTGTTTTTCCATACAATTGACAACTCACTACTACAAATAATCACTTGCTCTTAACATTTTGCTTTCTTTGCGTTCGGTTTACCACCGTTTTGTGCTTGTCACGGTCATCTGTGTCTCCATGACAGCTTTAAAGTCGTTGTCTCATCAACAAAACCACATTTTAAATTGAAGGCGGCCCGGCGATCTGCTAATTGCTACAAGTTCAGCTTCAGAAACTCCCGGCAATCAGTTGTTATCACCTTGGGAATCTGCGGCCATGCAAATTACATGGCCATGCTATTACATGCTGGCCATGCAAATTAATGGCTACCCATATAATAGATTTTTAATATTTAATCCAAAGTGAGGGCCACTCTTTGTTAGTGACTTTTTACTATGGCTTAGAGGGTGGTACCATGTATGGGCTCCCCTCTATGATGTCCATATGCTTTAATTTTGATGATACATTGGTAATTCCTAAGATTCCAGATAGTTAAGTGAGCTGTAGACATTATGTAGACGTACTAGTGTACTGCTAATAAAAATACTTCTTAATCAAGTTTTCCTAATTGTGCTATACAATCTTAAGACACAATTTTATTATATAATGTAGCATTAAATAGGTTCTATAAATTAACAGCAGGTTTGTAGAGTACATACACAGCAAATATAGTAAAAACCACTTGTAGTTACAGAGTTTTTTGAAAAGCAAGTTTGAAGCCTCCACTCCACATGTTTTTGCTTCATGAACTTTTGACTTTAAAAATATTTTTGAAATTTTTCTTCAGATCTTGTAGGGTCAGGTGATCAACAGTGTCAGCCTGGGGGATGATAATTCCCTGCCACTCAAGTAAACTAGTCTTTAATAGTAAAGGATTAACAAATTATAAAACAAAACATCTTTTAAGTAGACAGAAGCCATTGAAATCAGATAAGATTCTCTCTCCAATTTACAGTATGTAGGATTCATCTGACAAAATATTTCCAACTAGTCAGATAAATTCCCAATTTGATTAGTTAGATGACTTAATCATGAGGGTAAATTTGGTACCTGCTATGAGTGGCTGGCTGCCGAACTGCCCGTAGGGAGGGCCATGGTGGGTGAAGGAGCTGTACGTAGGTGTGGACGCATCAACGGTGAGGGCCATCTGAAAGGGCTGAAGATCAGCCAGCCCCGAGCTGGCCAGTGTAGAGGGAGTGAAGGGAGTAAGGGAAGCTTCATGAGGCTCTTGCTTTACATAGAGGTGAGAGGAGAATCTCTCTGTGAGGAAGAAGGAAATGGATGGACAGAAGACGAACAGACACAGGATGGGTGGGACACAGAAAGAGAAAAAAAAATATGTATAAATGTAAATGGAATGATATAAAACAACAAAATAAAATAAAGAGGGATTAAAATAACTAAAAAATGGTTCTCTAGTTGGTCTGGCACCTTGAAAACGGCTGTCCTTGTAATTTATTATGTTCTTCGCTATATTTTATTCAAGTGTCCTGTAAAGTGAATGGAATCTGGAGAACACAAAATATACAGTAGGACTAGTAGCCAGTAGTCATTTTAAGGCCATGACCCTGATGTAGACTTTATAGTATGCTATAATAATATGTAGCACACAATGATATAATATAAAAGAGATACTTGTTCACTTTTCCATTTATCAGTCCAAACTACACCAAGATATCTCTATAGAACTGTGAATTCCCATCAAGATTCCTTAAACTCACTGGCGGAAATGTTTTTTGAGGTTTCAATAAACTAAAGCTTCCTTTGTCAAAGATCATAGATATGGTCACATTTTCCTGTCTTTATAAACAAGCTTGTTTTCTGCTTTAAATATCTCAACCTTTTTGGAGGACTAAGTTAAATGAATTGATAATCTTTCGTAATTCAGGCTGACTAAATCACTGCAGCCTTAGACCAAATGCTGATCGGCATGTGGATTTGCACTTAGCCAAAACCCAGAGGATACAATTTCAGAGTAAAGCAAAAATCTTCTGCAACAACAAGAGGAATTACACTGCAGTTAATTCCTTACATTGTTTATTGTGTATTTAGTATTGTTAGCAGCCCGAGGCCTACGGCTTAAGGTATTAGACTAAAATAACAAAATTCACTGTATATAGCGTAATATGCAGCAAAAAAATGTAATATGCAGCAAAAAAATACATAAAAAAACTAAAAACTCTTGCCGGTTGGAAGACGCGACTAGGACAAGACAGGCCAGAGCCGTTTTCATTACATATGCCAGAACCCTATTTGAGAGCTACTCTCTGCTCTAACTCATAGAGGGGAACAGGGGACCCCCTCTTTGACGTTCACAACCCCTATAGGGCAGATGGACAATGGTTGTTTTCACGTGACAACCCCTTTAAATTTGAGACTGTTTCAAACTAAGTATCAAGTAAAATGAGCTATTGCATATGCTGAAAAGGTTCAATGAGACTATATATAGCAACAGTGTCATGAAGCTGATATTTGGCTGTACTCGGGCAGGAAATAATATAAGAAAATTGTTGACTGTCAAAGTATGGTAAAATAAAAGTATAAACACTAATGTTAGGGTAATAAATAAACATTGCCTCTTTCAGTTTTGGAAGCCTACAGTATTAGGACATAGCCAATGACATTAATGAGACATTGATGACATCACTATTGTCTGGGGAAACGGTAGGTTGTATTCTCATGAATATTTGAATAATGATTCAGGAGCTGATTTAATCCATGATAATGTTCTATTTGTATAAACCACAATGATAAAGAATGACATAATAACATCATGAGATTGAGCAACATATAATTACTGGAAAGTAATATCAATGATCGCAGTTTGTTGTTTATCTGTACAGATTTAGTTGTTGTTGCCACCTGTGATAAATGTCTGGCTCTAGAATGCTGAAGTAGTCATTCTTTAGGTTCCATCACTAGAATTGATTCTCCCATGAAATATAACAAATGGATTTTGCAGGACAGAGAAGACACCCAGAGCTCTTTAACAAGGCAGTTTAATCCACCAAATTATATTATTATGTTATTTCCTGCTGGCAGCCCTTATTGAATCTGCACATTTTAAATTATTTTGTCAAATAAAACGATTGAACTTGGAAAAATGATTCAGGAGGGGGTGGAGAATATCAGCAACCGCGAGAAATAGCTCCAATGGTGTCTGCTTCAATGTGAGACTCTGAACCAAATATGCAGTGTGTCTAGGTGGAAGATACTTAATGGGATTATCTTCTAATAGCGCAAAAAAAAATCTTAAAGCATCTCTCACCTTGACAAAACTACACCGAATGCATCTACTTCCCTTTCCCATAATAATCACTCCATGAATCATTCATCTTTAATAGATTATGCAAATAGAAGGACATAAAATCAACAATGATCAATAACGCCAGGCATTTAATTGCTCGTAAAAAAAAAAGGGAAAACATTTTAAGATTAAGCATGATCTGCAACCTTTTTTGGCTAATGACACCATTATTCCAAAAACTGGAGCATGGCCTAAGTGCAGGAAAATAAGCCCCCCGCCCCTCCTCCCTCTCTTCTAAAGCTTTTTCCTTAATCTGTCCTTTTAAATGTTTACCTTCATTACTGTTGGTAAACAGCACTGAGTCTTAATGAGAGTTTCTGCGCTCCTCTACCGTCTGATTGAAATCCTGCATACAGATGAACATGTTAGTACTAAGGTGCCACCTGGGAGTGTCATGCTGAGCCCGCAATGAACTTTTCTCGCACTTGGACCGAGATGGATCAGGCAGAGGCATCTCAATGACATTGAAAAGAAGTAACAGAAAGGCTTGACATGTGTAGCCTACTGAATATGCAATCGGATACAAAAAAAACGAACCGCACTCTTTTTGCCACCCTGTACACTAACTGCATCTTTGCATTGAAGAAAACGCGTTTCTATTGCACATCTGTCTTGGAAGGGAAGTAGCCCAGCTTACATAAATATACAGTGAGTTGTGACCTTCGGTAATTCACCTTACCCTCCGTAACAGTGGTTCATGACCTACTCCTGAACTGTCACAGATAATAACAGCTGAGTGATTATTACTCATTTAATGCACTGTTCCACTACATAAAAGCCCACCAGCACTTTTGTCCCCACCTAGCTTTATAAATGTATCCTCAACAGCTGCTCCGATACAGATAAAACCAGAATGCCAATTATGATAGGTTGAACAACCTAAAAATGAGAATATCCAGCTAAATCAGTCTGGGCAGTATGTAAGTATAAGAGATACGTAAGTATTATTTCATCAATTTGTGAACTACTACACAAGCTTTTATTTTTCTTCATCATTATGATATAACAATACTCAGTTTTGAGTATTGTTATATTATTTCAGCCAATCTTGATCTACTGCCCTTCTGGGTTGGGACAGAACACCTTGTAACCAATTTTCAGAATGTTGGCAGCAGCAGGAGATGAGTGTGTTTGACATTTGGGACAAAATGACCTATCGGTTCATGGGATTATGTTAGTGAGACCAATGTTAGAAAATAACAATCTCCTTATAAGTATGAGCTGAAGTTACTCATCAGGGATTTTATAAAAATGTTTAATATTTACTAGAAAACAAACAGCTAGAATTGGATTGGTTACTGTAAGTAACAGCACATATATGTGTCCAACAATTGCTTCTTTCACTGTTGTCTTAAAGGTGTTTTCTGATTCGGACAATGTATTTTATTGTTAGAAGTGTACCCCAGTGAAAAGCTGATTCCAGTTTCCGACAATCAGCAATAATCTCAAGGAGAACAAGTGTTCAATTCTCCTGCAGTGCCACCACAGGTGAAATTAAGCATTACCGAGTTCCAATTGAAATCAAAGGCCTGTACATGTGCTGCTCGGTCCTCCAGAACAAGAGACTCTCGTTGCTCTCCACACTGGCTAATAGATGAGGGTACTGAACAAGAGACTCCCCTTTATTAACTCAGAATACCCTAATGGCATAATTGAAAGCGCTGTTGTCTTTCTGGCAATTACCACATTAGCTTTAAAGGGGTTGTACAGTATTAGAAAAAAGCTTGTTTCATTCAGAAACAGCGCCACACCTGTCCATGAGTTGTGTCTGGTATTGCAGCTCAGCTTCATTGAAATGAATGGGGTTGAGCTGCAATACCACACACAACCTGTAAACAGGTGTTTTAAAAAAAAAAAGTAGCCACATATTTATTATACCGTTCAACCCCTTTAATTTAATTAGAACAAGTGGATGAATTTTATTAAACAACTATTTTTCTCACATAAACACACTCTGGGGAACTGTATAACATTATTATTACATCATTACCGAAGACGATTACTAAAGCTTGTAGCTGCCGGTACAAATATTATACTTGGACCCACCATCATAAGTACATCACTCTTACTATATAGACTACAAACATTAAGTATTCATTTGTATAGTAAGATAGTTTTGTCTCCTGTGACATCACTATGCAATTGGCACAATATATTATGTGCCCACCTACAGTACAGCTATTCTGTTATGTTGCAGGAAGATTTATACATCCCTCGACATTGGAGCCCCATTGTGACTGCAAGCTCTGAGACACCTAGTGCTATGCCACTGCTGACGATTTTGTGACAAGCTTGTACATTTATAGCCGACACAGAACTCTATGGTTCGTCTCCAAAAATGTACATCTAAATAATTATGGTGAATAATAATACTTAATATCAAACAACAATACAAAGGATGACGAATTACTGACAACACAGACGTTTACACAACACATTAGTAGTAAGTAGACGTAAAAACTGGAAGCTCATTATTGTAGATATGTAATGTTTTACAACATTTATATACCAAAGAAATATATTGTATTAATGTGGTGTAAAGTTTAAGTACTTTACACATTCTGTGACACTGATAAAAACAGTAGAATATTAGAAGACTGACTTAAAGGGGGAAAACTCACTTTAAGGGGTTTTCTACTTTTTGCAATGCCTTTTTGTTAGAAGGGCCTCCCGACAATAAACTGATCGCAAGGTTTCCTGGGACTCCCAGAGATCAGCGGTAATCAGCAGAAGAACATGGCAGCAATTGTTCAATTCGCCTGTATCTCTACGGCACCAGTAGGGATACTTAACCATGTATACTAGAAGATTAAATCTGTAGAGAAGAGTTTCACTTACCGGTTACCACTGGGTAGGTCTGAGGTCCTGACACATTGCTTCCTAGGTCTGCATTACCAGAGGCTGTTAAACTAGATTTGACTTCATCTAGACCAGGGGTTAGTGCTGGAAGGGAGTATTCATTTGCCTGATGGTCAATAAAGAATAAAATTACAATTACTGAAAGCAGTAAGTGTAAAGTAAACCCATTTATGAAAACGGTTGCACCTTGAGGTAATAGACCTTTTGTGGTTTGCCTTTCATTTGCTCCTTTAGAGATGAGTTTGGTTAGAAAAGTTTCGATAATAGCCAAAACTAAGAAAAGGCCAGGATCACACACAGGCTTGATGCAGTTTTGTGGCAGTTTTTGCTTCAGTCTTTTGAGCCAAACAAAGAAGTGGACACAGAAGAAAAAAAGATTCATCAGTCTTTGCTTTATATCTTTTTTTCCTTTTTAGATCACTCAAAAAACACAGCCAAAAAACAGCACCAAAAAGTGTGTGTGTGATCCTGGCAAAAAAAAAAACCCTCATGAAATCACAGAAATCATCATGTCTTTTCAGTGTTTATTGTTGAGTATTAATTTTGAGAGTAGTAGGACGAAGTTAGAGAATTATAGGCAATCATTTATTACTTTATTTCTAGTTGGTAGAGTTGTAACAGTAGTGTATAATGTTTCTTTATGTGTGTACTTATGTGTATTTTAGATCTGTTTAAAGGCTTGTGTCGTCTCAACCTGTGTATTGTAAATTATAATAGAGACAGTCACACCAAAATTGTGTGCTATCTGGTAATAAGTTAGTAAATTAAATTGTAGGTAAGATTTATGGAAATGGTATTGAAAACCCAGAGCTGTGTTAGGCTGATTTCACACGTCGCGGATTTGACGCAGATTTTACATTTGCAATGCAAAAGGATGAGATCAGCATCAAAACTGCAACAAAATCTGCAACAAATCCGCAACGTGTGAACTCAGCCTTACAATGTTTATAAAAAGGGAACTAGATAGTTGTGAGCTGAACATATATAATGGAAAAAAATGTACTACGAAAATGTTAAGAAAGGTCAATTTTCCTTATAGAACCTTATACCCAGGTGATGCTTAAGTAACAGCTGGGTTTTAGTTTTCCATCTCCTAAATTTTGCATTCCCATCTCATCTTTTTCTGGTAATATTTTGAAAATATAAATAAAACCAAAAAATCACCTGTCTTCCTAAATCATCAGCGTTTGATTTTGTGAATGATGTGCTTCATTAAATACAAAAGAAGGACACTCCCCCATCACCCAGTTCCTATTCTCCCTCTTCCTGTGCACTGGGGTATGAAATTGGGGAGTGGGCCAGAGCACATGGCCAACAGAAGGGTGGGAGGGGGAGTCATTGAATTTGAAAGGGTGTCCTGTCCAAAACAATCTAGTAATTGCCTTCTTATTATGGTTTTCTCGGGAGCAGACTTTGCTCTCTACAGCTGCCTTTTCAAAGCGATAATAAACAGGGGGAACCAAAAAAGAGAAGAGAGAGAAAAAACTCTCTCTGATTAATATTACATTAAATTAAAACTGATTTTCTGCTCTTTCTTGCCCCGTTTTGTTCTATCCACACCCCCCACCTCTATGCCTGGACGCCACAGCCTAGTCATTTCCAATTCCTTTTCGTATTGATCTTCCTGTTGAAATCAGTTTCGTAATTAGCTGCAAATTAGGCCTTCTACTGGGGGTGAAGCTGCCCCCTGATTTATCACCGGAGTAATTCGCTGTGATCGGAGAGAAATTAAAATGAACTCAATTAGGGTTTAGATTTGCTTTATGGGCCCTGCTTTAAGTTTCAGGGGAAAAAAATGACTGTGCTGGCGTTTAATAGTCTAATGAAAGTAAATAAAGGTTATCCATTGTAATAAACTCTGGGACTCTGGGAAAAGAAAAAAAAATCCCTCTCAAATATGCCTTTTCTTCATTTCATGTTTTATAGTTTGGGGCATTTCAAAAGATTTTTTATTAATTTCATGTTCCATTAAGACAAACAACCTTTATGATATAAATAGAAAGAGGAGTTACTGTGCAAGGAGCTACAATGCGTTTGTTTTATATGCGGTCTTAAAGCACAGAAAAGTGGTTTAAAGGGCAAACTAGGTTTCCTTACTAGTATTTTTCTAACTGACACATGATACTCTGTTACCTATTATGTATCATAATGTTTGATTCTGTTATATTATAAATGGAGAAATTAAACCTCGCAAAAAAAAAGGTTAGAAAATAATGGGTTAAAGAAAAACAGAGGCACTCAAAAATACACAAAGATGTATCTGTATGGGTGCTCGTCATCAACAACATTGGGGAAGATTTACTACAGTGTCTGGCTCTTAAAAGTGTCAAAAACTGTTAAAGCAAATTTGTGCAATTTGGCGCAATTAGGATGTTTGCACCTCACTAGCCACTTTTAAAAAAGTATTCCTAAAAGGGGGCATGGCTTTGCGAGAAAGGGGCATGGGTTTCTGGGAAAGGGCGAGGCTTAAAATGCATCAATGTGCGTCAAAAATGCGCTAAGAAACTGGCACAAAATTCTGACACAAAATAGGCAAAATCAAAAGTGGTATAAGGAAACGTGTCTAACAGGACATGCAAGATGTGCCAAAATTATCATGCCTGTCTGGTCTAAGTTTATACTGTCTAATTATTAGGTAGCATTAGTAAATGTGGGCCATTGCCCACAATGGTTAATTGGGGAGATTGTTTAAATATCTCCATGGTTGAGGTACAATGTAATATTTGACTTCTATTGGGACATTATTACGGAATTATACATTTATAAATGAATTTGATTAGACTGTGGTATTAAGTGTTTTTGACTAGTATAATGTCTACTGTAGTGGGTAGAAGTCTGATGAATGTGGACTTTTCTGAAAAGGTCCTACTGGTGGTTCCCAAATTACACAACCAGAGCAATCTGTCTTGGGGTCTTGTGTCAATGTAATTCCAAAATATATGAGCCTGTAGTACTCAAAATCATAAAATATTTTGAGTACACCTTTCTTTTTTGCAGTAACGGAACATACTAAATGAAACCTGTTCTACTCACAAAATAAAAAGAGAGAATATTTTTATTATCCTCTTTTTCTCCCATTACCTGTTCCGATTTGATGTGTTCTGAAGCTTGAAAAACATCGGAATATGATGGGCGTTCAAATACTCGATCTAAGGCTTCCAACTGTTGCTGGGTGAAATTGTCTGCACGTAGATGTTTCCGTAAGCTCTCCACGCTACTCTGAGAATCTCCATTTGGAACAGAACCATCAGACCCATCTATGTAATAAAAGAGGACACAGCAATGATAACTGTTTTTAGCTGAGCCAGAGGAGCCACTTACTTCATAGAGACATAAGGCACATGACATGCTTAAATGAAGTTATTTTTTGGCGTTATCTATCTTCGAAACAACACATTATAAAGTGTTTCATTCTTGCATTTGCCCTCTAGACCTAATCTGCCTGCGGCACTGCTACCAGGGCGTACATACTGAATCATACTGTAATTAGGCAGATTAATAATAATGTGTTATTATAACAGATATTCCTGCTTCAGTTGTTGTCTGCCGACTTTAACAAACCTAGAGCTGAAAGTCTATAGAGGATGGGTAGATGTATTTCAGCACTGGATATTAGATTTCATAGTATAAATTTCATCTATAGCAAAAGTATTCTCCCATTCTGTTCCAGTGGGAATAATGCCGGGAGATTACATTAAGAACGATAAATCTTATTCTTTGCAGGTGAATGGTGGATATGATATAATCAATATTACATTATATAGCATGGAGCAGTATCCTTCATAGGCTAATGTAAAATATCAGATATTGATTAGAGGAAGTACAAAGCATTTTGTCTGATCCTTTAACAAAGCATCATTTCGTTCACACGAGAGGAAATGGCCCATGTTGATTTCTTCATCTGCTTTTTATAGAAATTCTTATGAATGGTTCTGCATGTTATAATTAAAGTATAACCCTATCTACTTTTTATATGCAATCCACGTGTTGTAAGGGGTTTTTATTTACTACTGGGCAGCCTTGCATTTAGGTACATTTTTAAATATGGCATACATCATATTCATAGATAGAGCCCCCCACTTTAACAGATATAGGGCCTACAGCTCAGTTTAATCCCTTGCTTTGATTGACAGTCCCTTGGAGAGGCCATCATTACAGTAAAATACTTCTCTGTAGTAGTGTGATTTTGGGCAGGGGTCCTCACCCTACTAGCACTGCAATGTTAAAAAGAAGTAAAGGTAGACGTAGCCCCAAAGGCACCCCAACCTTTTCTCCTACAAGGAATTACATTGTAAAAAACTAGTGCAAGACCTTCATCTCTTGTGATAGGTATCGCAATGGCCTTAACTAGCACCAATAGTGGGAACCACGTAGATCTTCCCCACGTACAAGCCTGGTATGATATGGAGTTAAACCCATATTGACATTACGATAGAAATATATTTAAGACAATTGACATACAATTTATTATGTGTATATATATATATATATATATATATATATATATATATATATATATATATATATATATATATATGTGTACAGAAAAACGTTGGAAGATGAGTTTGAATTAAACTCCAAAGGGCCCTGAGAATAAAGTGTCTTAGTAGGTGTTGAGCTTCACACCGTACATGTGTTCATAATTTTAATGGCTGGAAGCAAATTTTCCTCTTCCTCTACAGACTGAATTTTCTGTTAGGTAAGCTTATTATTCGTACCATTTATTGAATTGACATGATGAACACATTGAGGTAGTATTGAATATTTCATCTCTTGTTCTGCCTCCCTCTCTTTTCCTTTGATATTGGAATACCCTTCGATTTCAAGATATGAGTCATTGAGATTTTGATAAATAATATCATAATTTAATGATTAACCTTTGCACTCATGTGGAGGGTCATTTATGATGCTAAAATAGTTTAATACATCAAGTAAGACATGCCCCTACATCTCTTTTCATGGTAGCATTGTTAAGTTGCAACTCAAAGCAATATTCTACTCTTGATGGATGTGGACACTACTCTAGTTATGTAATCCAGACAACAACACTCACACGTTAGTGTATTGTATGGGATTATGATATTGTCATATGTCCATATAAATAACATAGCCTTGTAGACAGGACCAACCAGTAATCCACTAGTAATTTTAACAACTAGTATGGCAAGGATCATCAGATACATTGAACATATAATGTAAAGAGGTGCTGTGTATTTGAAAAGATAAGAAATGAGGTGGAAATCCATTTCTCCTATAACTGAGACCTATATTAGTGTCTTGGTCTCCTCAGTATCTAAAGCTGCTATGACTCCAGGGTTAAATACTACTGCCCTGTGAAAAGTCAGAATCATCCGCTAACACACATCAGTTTTAATACACATTTAAAATCAAAAGATCAGCTTTTAAAAGAGCCATGACCCAATAGATAGACGTCTGATCTTGTATCTGTGTGTGTGAGCCTAGATTATTCTCACAGAGCTGTCCTCCCTCCTCTGCTTTATTTATGCAGGGGGCCTTTTCAGATCTCGACAAATCTGTCAGTCTAAATTTGCGAGAGATTATGGCGCTCCTTCTCTTGCACAGGGAGCGATGATATATGATATGTGCTAGCCCTATTGATTGCCTGATCTGGTGGCAGAGGGCCGGCGAAATGAACTTGAAATGAACATCATGCCTCAACTCATTGTGCGTATAATACACTACTTAATCCCACATTTTTCAGCCGCTATGGAATTCAATTGATCAATCATGTTCCACTGATAGCGCTCTTTTAGGGGTTATTGCTGCTCTGCACGCCAACCGGTTATTTATTTATTTTACCCACTGTGGGCTTGGTGATTGGAAGCTGGGTTAAAGAGAACATGAAAGGCAATGCCAGGCTAAGAACAAGAAGGGAGAAACAAGGTAATAAGCCAGGACATTTACAGTGCATGCAATTTTATATATAGGTGCAATAAGGTGCAATGAGGATTAAAGAGCTCTACGTGTCTACATAGATTCGCCAGATAAATTACATATTTTATTTCGTATTATTTTATGGTATCTTATACATTTATATTTCAATGTTTCAATGTATTTTCTCAAAATCTCAGGCAATAGAGAATGTAATCATTGGTAAAGAAGCTGCTTTGTCACTTTTTATATGTAGGATACTACAAAGATCTTTACGGTTCACTTACTTTGACTGAAAAATAAAGTGTTTAAGTATTACCTGCAAAGTGACATGTTTAAAACGATATAATTGCCCCTTTTCACTTAAAAATAGTGTAACCTTCTCCATTGTAAACTCCATCGTCACAATGACAGGGTTAAACTCTTGGACTTTCCCAGATGAATATCTTACTTTTAATTAATAATCTAATTGCAACATTGTGTCTTGTTCTATTACGACATGTATTTTCTGGCACCTCCACCCCCACCACCGCCACACACTTCCTAATTCCCTCTGAAACCTGCCGGTGTCAGGCATCTTTCCTGGACACCCCCTTGGGGGCCTTTCATAGCGTTGGCAGTTGTTGCAGTTTCAAACTCAATTGTTCTCGTCGGTACTGAGGCAAATGGAGTCATTAATTACCTTCTATCAGCTGGGCTGAGTTCAGAAGGCGATCAATAACCCAGCGTTTGTCATTCACAGCAGCAAGCGAGCGAGCAGGAGAACAGCTAAACCAATACCCGCACAGAGCACAACAACATCATATAATCATAATACTAGTCATCAATACTGTAGCAGTGTTTTTCTTCACAGAGATAATTCATTCCTTCAAAAACAGAAAATGACTTTCCCTTTCTCAGTCAGAGCAGAGGGAAAAGATGTAGGAAGCTTTGGTTGTGAAATCTGACATCAGTCATCACTCTTCAGCCTCTCATAGCCGGCATTGGCTGAGCATTATGCGGGGGGATGCTGCAAAGCAGTTACTGCTTTCATAAATGCTTTACCTTTATTAAACTCATTAATCATAGATTTAAGGGCTAGGGTGGCAAGCTGCAGAGAAGATGTAGGCCAAGGGCATGCAACCTATAGCGTACCAGATGTTACTGAACTACAACAACTAGGAAGTTCAGGCTGCGGGAATGTGTTGCAGATGATGGGTATTGTTGGCTAATGACACCGTTATCTGCTGCCATGTCCCTTTACATCATCCATTGTCTGGCAACGGAGGTCAATCTTTTTGAAAGAAGTGGGTGAATTCAATTGTTTGCTATTAATCTTACTAACCTGGATGACAACGTATGGACTCAATGGCTTCACCGATAACAACGTCAGCCTGTCACGTCTTCTCAAATGGCATATTATGATTTGTCTTCACATCACTAGAAATTTTTACTTAAAGGAGATTAGAAGCCATTGTCCATTGGCCGTGTCTGGCATTGCTACTCAGCTACATTGGGCTGAGCTGCAATATAATAAGACTGCCCATGGACAAGAGTGGCACTGTTTCTGGCAGAAATCAGCTGTGTTTTTTCTTATCTCCTACAAAGTGATTTTTCAAAAAATGTAAGTGATCATGTAAAGAGGGACCTTGTCATTTGGGTCATGTCCCAATCTAGTCCGAGAGCTGAGCTCTCAGGAATGGCAGTTTTATAGAGCTGCTGGATTTATTTATACATGGACATCTATATGGCAAAGTCTATGGACCCGCTGCTTACATTTAAGTCTATGACTATTCCATTCACTGGGCTGTGCATGTGTAAATAAAGCATATCTATGCAACTGCCTCCCCTAAAAATTTCAGCTTGGGGACCAGGGTTGGACTGGACCAGAAGTGTACCAGGGAAATTCACGGTGGCCAGGGCCCTGATATAATAATGGGCCCCAATAATCCCGAGGAAGACAACCACATTTGGAGGTGACTTTGGAGAAAATTCCTTTGCCGCAAGAGTATACTTTTTATGGGATGATTCACACATAGCCTATTAGACCTTATTAATGATCTGTCCTGTGTGTGCAATGATAGCAGCCACGACTGCAATCCAATTTAAAGGAGATTTGTAGATGTTTTGTATAGATGGGTGGGCCCTCAGGATCATCTCCTCTGGTGGGCCCAATGAACCCCAGTTCAACACTGTTTAGGATAGACCATGGGACATGATGTAAAAATTGGACCCCCATAATTTTAAAGGGGTTATCCGGGATGTGAGGGTTTTTTAAGTAGGAGCTGGAAATGAAATAAATAAACCAAAAAAGCAACTCTTACCTATCCTTGCCCCCGGCGATCCAGCATTGAGGCTCCGGCGGAACTCCCAATGGTTGTTTACATGCATGTAACATGTGACCGCTTCAGCCAATCAGAGGGCTCAGTGGTCATGTGTTGTATTTTTGGCATTATTCGATTTGTCACCAGTGAGCTCTGCTGAGTCCTCTGATTGGCTGCAGCGGTCACATGCTACGTGCATATAAACAATCACTGGGACTGCCACGGAGCCTCAATGCTGTTTTACCAGGTTCAGGATGGGTAAGTATTGCTTTTTTTGGTTTATTTATTTCATTTCCAGCCCCTAATAAAAAATTATACAGAACCCCTTTAAGTTGGACGTGGAGATTGTTATTGTCACAATTAGGTTACCCAGCTTATTTTCTAGCGTCATTCTGAATGCTTATCATACTTGCTTTATCAATCCACTGGTCAATGAATCTGTACTCATTTTGCCCACAGTAAAGGCCCTTTTACACTGGCCAATTATCGGGCAAACGAGCATTCAAAGAACGTTCATTGCTGATAATTGCCCTGTAAACAGGGCAGCGATCACCAGATCTGCTGTTCGTATAGTTTTAAATGTGCAAAATATTATCGTTGTCGGCAGCACATCTACCTGTGTAAAGATGGAGACGCACTGCCGACATGATAATAATGTATGGGGACGAGCGATCGGATTAACGACCGCTCGTCCCCATACATAGCTCCTTATGAAAGGAGAAACAAGTGCCGATCAATAAGCTGTCTCGTTGATCGGCGCTCCTTGCACCGGCCAAGATTGTCATTGTAAAAGTACCTTTATTTCAACACTGTAAACTTGGCTCCAAATGTATATCTAATTATTACATAAAGAATATCTCTAATGTCACCCGCCACACTGAATCAGCCTAATACGTGATGAGGAAACAACACTGAATAAAAGACACCAAGTTCTACAGTCAGTGAGCAGAGAAACCTAATAAGTTATGCATGAAGACAAATTGTATGCTATCACCTAGGTAGCTCAGCAAACAAGGTAAAGATTCACAAACCCCACATAGCGGATGTTCAGGCAAATATCCCAGCAAGATATCATTTAATTCTAAAAAAAAAGAAAACAATGCCAGAAAATTCAGTGTAAACTGGTATTAGAGAGATGACAGGCCATAAATAAATGTGTTTTCCAAGTTGGTGTTTGCCGTCTTCACAAACAAGGTTCAGATCCACTGATCCAGAACACCACTGTAGCCTTAGAGCTCTACTACTTGAACTTTTCCTTTCTTCTTTATCTGTGCGGTTAGTTATAAACTCATTCCATTAGTGTCAACAACTGGATCTAGATTCTCCCACCACAACATTTAACATTGACATGAGGGAATCTTTAAAAAGGATCTTCTCAAAAATACAAATCACTTTAACGCACTGTGATTCTCAAATCTGGCAAATCAATTTTACCATCTCTACTGTGTGATGAGCAGTCCATCACTTATCCATACCTATACAAACACCTAATTATAGTATATCTAATCCCATTCATTGTTTCTCTGTTTAGAACAAACTGTATTGCTTTCTAGTTCATATGTTAAAGGGCATGAACTGGCTCAGTGGTTAAATGCTCCAATAGTAAGATTATGATATTGGCATGCAGGGACATAGCTGTAGGGGGTGAAGAAGTAGCAGTCACACCCATGCCCAGGTGCCTGATTGCCCCAAAGGCATCTGCCACATAAAATGTCACCAGAAATATAAATGGCACATGGCAGGTGGATGGCCTCATTACATATTTTGCTTTGGTGCCCAGGAGCTTTAAGTTACATCTCTGTTGCCGGGTGTCATAACATCGATCAATATTGCATTTGGCATTAACATCATTTTTTTATAAACCCCCCACTTATTTCTACACCTGTAATGATTTTCATTAGTATTGGAGGAAAGGGGGCGTGGCCTAGAAGTCACATGACTTTCTTAAAGATGGCCGCTACTTTTCTCATCAAAGGTGCGTACACACCCCAACAGGTTACAGACTGGCGTACCAGTTTTAGTAAATCTTTCCCAAGTGTTTCAGTTTGCAAGCTTCATTGGGTGAAAAAAAAGTCTTGTGTACATTAGAGACCGATCTGCTAGATTTTGCATTACTAACCGATAAAATATGCAGCCGTTGTTTAAAAGGTACTCATTTTTACAAGATGGTCTATTGGACTTACAGCTTTCTCTATATAATATATATCTGGCTACAGCCAGGTAATATAAAGCGTGCTCCATGGCCATCGCAGAGGACTCTGGGATCTGCCACCGTCTGGTAAATATCTACGCTGAATTCTGTCAGTTAATAAACTGCTTGTAGGAGCACAAACAAAAAGCTAACACAGAGGTTTGTGACCCATGAGGTTGAATGACTATGCACCTTTAGGCCGGAACAGCATGGAACACGAGTAAGCCTGAGAGAACCGTACAAGCCAATCTCAAATGCCAGCTTTGTTAGCTGGAAGGACAGAAGGAAGGCGAAAAATTACATAGCATGCAGCTCTAACTATGCTTGTTTAGAGAAACTGCTTGCATTTATGAAGTCTTTGGTGCGGAAAGCAGGGTTGCAAATGACTGCATCAGGAGCGACAGTAGGGGCCATTAATTTCCTGTTATGTTTTCCTGTGTTGGGGGCTTTATTAATTTAATTTTACACTGTCGAACAACGGCGAGAGCTGACACTGCCACACTTTCATTTTTTTTTCATCACTTCATTCTGCTTGTCTGACATACAGCGGCAAATTGTGAGGCCCAGCGAACACAACAGGACTTCACTCTGTGATATCCATCTAATTCAAAGCCACTTCTCCATTTAACCCCTTCTTCCCGGCTCACTGCTAGGATCTGTAGATCGCTGACTGCTGAAACTTATAAATGTGCACTGATGGGGCATTTATTGCAGCTCTTAATATACTGTGAGTGAATATTATTATTTTGCACCTTCTATTATATTTATGAAACTGGCCTTTAATCTGATTCTAATAGAAATGAAGATATTTTAGGTATACAGGAACCAGTTGGTCTTTTTGTTTAATAAATATTTAAAATGAAAAGTCTTCACCAAACCATTTTTAATACCATTAGTTAGTTTGCAGAATTACGGCCTCACAGGGCAGATATTGACACACAATGCCATTCTAAGGGTATGTGCACACACACTAATTACGTCCGTAATTGACGGACGTATTTCGGCCGCAAGTACCGGACCGAACACAGTGCAGGGAGCAGGGCTCCTAGCATCATAGTTATGTACGATGCTAGGAGCCCCTGCCTCTCCGTGGAACTACTGTCCCGTACTGAAAACATGATTACAGTACGGGACAGTTGTCCTGCAGAGAGGCAGGGACTCCTGGCATCGTACATAACTATGATGCTAGGAGCCCGGCTCCCTGCACTGAGTTCGGTTCGGGACTTGCGGCCGAAATACGTCCGTCAATTACGGACGTAATTAGTGTGTGTGCACATACTCTAAGGGTGTGTTTACACGCTGTATTTTCAGGTGTAAACACCTTGTAAATACACCTGTAAAAACGGTAGCTAAACGCCTACAAACATCTGCCCATTGAATATAATGGGAAAAACAGCGTTTTGTTCAGATGGGGTGTTTTTTTACGCCGTTTTAATAAACGGCGCGTAAAAAAATGCAACGTAAAAAGAAGGAGCATGTGACAATGGAGAATGTCAATGAAAAAATAGGTCCAAAACGGCTTCAAAAGCGCCTAAAATAAACGTTTTTGGCTACAAAAACGGCTGAAAATCAGAGGCTGCTTTCCCTTGAAAACAACTCAGTCATTTTCAGCCGTTTTTGATTCTGCGTGTGAACATTCCCTTATGGTCGTTTTGCAGTAACAGGACTTGCTGACTACAGATTGGTCAAATTGCCAGTCCCATTTAATGTCCATCGAGGCATATATTAAATATGGAAAGTACAAAGATAAACTCTTTTAATCTAGCATTATTGAGCTTTTCTGTGCTGGTTTATCAAATGTTTTGGATTATTAGAATATTATAGCAAATTAAATAAAATGTACTTGTAACATAGCCCAACAATATGATACTAACATAAAATACTCTACTACTACTTTTCTTTTTAATCAGAGGAATCTCCTAATTGGTTTTCTGTTCAGTTATAGGATTTTCAGTTTTCAAGATTATTTCGCAATTCATGGTGGAAACAAGTGCTAGACTACCACAGTTTCTGGATTATTGGATTCTAGATTAAAAGATTTTCCTATATTTGCCTTTGTTTTTACCAAACTAAGCAATGCACAACCAGATCTTTACAATTTGACCATATGCAGTATATATTTTCATCATTGCCATTCTGGAAAGGACCCACGAGCATCTCTACATGAGATGGCCAAATGTCAAAAAAGTTAGAATGAATCTGGTTGTGGGTGGGCACATTTACCTCTGTGTGCAGTCACTGACAAGTAACACTCTTAAGATATCTAGTCAGTCTGCCAACCAAAGATGTATACTGCTCAATTACTGTAGGCAGTAAAGTGAGTGTCTCCGCTAAGTACAGATATGATCACAATTGGACCAAAGTCAGATGTAAATCCAGTAAAATAGAGAAAATAAATGAACATATAATCATTCTAGAACCAAAAAACATAACTATGGTCTCCTATAGAGCCTACAAACTGTGTCCACAATTTCAAAGTCCATCTGTAGTTGATCTTACCGTGTTGCTTTCATGCAGTCATTCATAGAGGTATAGCCTATTGATTCCTATAGCATTTAAAGATAACAATATGGCCGCTCTTTATAGATTGTAATGTTACAGATCTGATTTTGTTATCTGGCGCCATGAGTACTATGGTGATTTGTGATTTTACATAGGACTGCAGGTAAAAATTTAATGAGTTTTTTTACAGTCATATAAGGTCATGACTATTGACCTCCATTTTAAAAGAATAGTTTTTCAATGACTTCTATATTCCTTCAGTCGTCCTGTTATTTCTGAACACACACAGAGATGAAACCCTTATCTTGAAAACTTAAACTTCATAATCAGCCCACAGTAAATCTCCGTCCTGTACTGAATGTCAGAATGGAATGTTTCTAGCATGCTCGGCTCTACCACACATATTTCTATTCACCCTGCACAGATAATACTGGGAAGCGATCTCACTGGACATCTACCATCCTTCTGTGGATGCCACCAAAACTTGCCATTGGTTTCCTGAATTTCCACTGAAAACCAGTAAAATGGTGCTGTGACATGCAGTTGATATCATACCAGGGCGTGTATTGCCAATCGTATTGTCTCCTGTTGAGCGATCTAAGCAAATGGTAATGATATATCATACCAACATTACTTTAAAGGGCATATTAACAATTCGACTCTGGAGTTTCCGGAAAATTTGGGTTACCAGTATGGCCACTATTACCACCAACAAACTTTCCCTGGGTCCTGAAGGGTATATCTGCAGTGATACATGTTCCGTTATTGCAAGATAACTAAGCAGATTTGCCATTCCGAAACCCAGAATAGCTGAGTGATAGCCTGTTTACTTTAGTGGGAATGTTCTTTAGAGCAGCTCAATAGGTCCGAGCTGCAATACCCCAGATAGCCCATGGAGTGGTGCTGTTTGCGGAAGTGTGCAGCCATGTTTTTATAATCTCATACAAGCATTATTAAATTTGCATGTACACATCTAGAATTTTGAGCTTTTGCATTGTTATGGTTTATGTTAAAGGACTTATCTAGCAATGCACAATTTTTTACAAAGAGCGTACAATGTTATAAAAAACAACAAAAAAAAGTAATACTTACCTTACCAATCCCCTACCGCTCCTGTACGATGCTTTCTGGGTCCCTGCTCCAGCGATGTCGTGCCAAGACCACTTGTGACCACTGCAGCCAATCACTGGCTTCAGTGGTCACATGTAGTGACATGTCAACATCACTGGGCTCACCGCGACCGCCAGTGATTGCTTGCACTGGTCACATTTCCTAGTGATACATCATCGCTGGAACAGGAAGAACAGAGACTGGCGGGGTACCCGGGAAGTGTCAGCACGAGAGCGGCACAGGATTGGTAAGATGAGTATTAGGGCATGACCAGAGGTGGCGGAATTGCTCTGGAATTCCGCTGTGGACAGTCCGCTGCGGAAATCCGCAGCGTACAAGTTTCTTCATAGCTTTCCACACCTTTTTCGTTAGGTTCATTTACACGT
This sequence comes from Rhinoderma darwinii, assembly GCF_050947455.1. Classification (NCBI taxonomy): domain Eukaryota; kingdom Metazoa; phylum Chordata; class Amphibia; order Anura; family Rhinodermatidae; genus Rhinoderma; species Rhinoderma darwinii. Next base: position 58,417,963 of record NC_134697.1, on the reverse strand, counting down.
TGCGGACAATTCCGCTGCAGAGCATAGGCTGCGGTGCGGAATTTGGTGTCCGCAGCGCAGCACACACTGGTTGTTGCAGACGTGTAGCGGACTTGTTGCGGACTCATTGCGGAATTTCTCCATTGACTTCAATGGAGAGTCAAAATTCCGCAATGAAGTCCGCAGATGTTATGTGTGCTGCGTAGCGTATTTGTTTTACGAACATGATCTTTCTTCATTCTGGCTGGACCTATGTATTTCTAGGTCTACAGCCAGACTGAAGCCCCATGCACACTAATGTAAAAACGCCCGTAATCACGGGCCATTATTACGGCACAGGCAGGCCCATAGAAGTCAATGGGGCTCCCGTAATTACGGGTGACTACGTGTGTGCACCCGTAATTACGGGAGCGTTGCTATGCGACGTCAGTAAATAGTCACTGTCCAGGGTCCTGAAAGAGTTAAACGATCGGCAGTAACTGTTTCAGCACCCTGGACAGTGACTTCCGATCACAATATAGATCAACCTGTAAAAAAAATAGAAGTTCCTACTTACCAAGAAGTCCCTGCTTCTTCCTCCAGTCCGGCCTCCCGGGATGATGTTTCAGTCCAAGTGACGGCTGCAGCCAATCACAGGCCAATCACATGGACTGCCGCGTCATCCAGAGAGGTCGGGCTGGATGTCAAGAGAGGGACGCGTCACCAAGACAACGGCCTGGTAAGTAGGAATTTATTTTACTTTTATTAGGGAAAGGGCTGTCCCTTCTCTCTATCCTGCACTGATAGAGAGAAGGGAAAGTACTTTCACCTCAATACGCAATGGCTAGTCCGCATCAATTTAATGGCCATTTTAGGCAGAGCCGCAACAGAATCTGCAACGCAGATTATGTGCGGCATTGATGCGGACAGTGGCGGAAGAAATACGCCACGTCTGGTCATGCCCTTACTGTTTTTGTTATTTTATAACATTGTAATCTTTTTGCAAAAAAAAATATGTAGCTGGACAACCCCTTAATGGGAAACTATCAGCAGTATTGAGGCTATACTGCTGTGAGACCGATATAGGGAAGTGGAAGGTCATGCAGCTTCATGACCAAGAAACCGGTGTTTGATTCCCCAGGCCCCTAATCAGGAGATCGCTAGAGCTTTCATTCAAAGCAGAGAGGTGGGCTGGCAGCATGCACTGTGGAGAAGCCAGAGGCACTTCAACATGAAGTGCCCGCCGCAATGGCGCTTGCAATCGCGGTGCTGGGGGCCTTAAAACTGCTGGCAGACTCAGTTTAACACTTAGTGCCCCAACAATGACATATTTTTGACATATATAAAATGAAAAATTAATTCAAATTCGATTTTTGCTATAATCAGTCATCTTAAAAGCCAAGTACAAGTACTGATGTAAATTGTACATTATAAGTTCTAAGGAACAGAATCTGGGGTCAGCAATTTATCATAATAAATGGTGAGTTGTCCACAGTCCACAGCCACTAACGTAACCATCTTTATAGCGCAGAGGTGCCATAGATGTATATGGGTAAGTCTCTCTTGCCTATTTCACCTGCAATGTTCCCCTCCTGCTGATTGTAAAGCAGATTCTTTTCTTGGTTCTGTATCTGATTATCTATAAGGAAATAAATCCAGAAGCATTGATACGGGGTGCAGTTAGTATACAAGAATGGAAAACTACAGACAGGTTCTGTGTCTCGTGTGGTGCTCTCTTGAAGAGGGAACACGAGCCACAGTCAGTCTACATCTCTGAAAAGGTTGGGATTTCTGAGGCCGCCTTCCAGTGCTGTCAAGGTCACCAGGATTAGGTTCACCGAACGGTCAGAGCGGTTTGAGTTACTGGCACCGCCTGCTGATTCCTTTGGTGATTTTTATCCATCTCTTACAGTGTGTGGGATGAGAAGATAACTCACCTAAGTCAGGGGATCTCTAAACTTCCACAGCATATTCAGGAATGTGGGAAGGTCTCCTCGCCCCCTCCTCCCCTCATCTAAATAGCAGGTGAGCTTTTATTACTAGTTGTAATAAGGCAATACAGGCCTTTTTGTTTCATAGTGTCCCTTCCTGTAAGCCACAGCAAACATCACAGAAAAATAACAACGATCCGCGGTATTTCATTAATGTTACACTCCATATTATACTTTCTATCCTGTTAACTTGAACTACAAAAGTTCTTAGATCCAAATAGGTAGGGATAATAATTTTAGGCTTTGATGAATGATACGTCTGTGATGCCGGTGATCCTGGGAACGGGACTGATTTCCTTTGGTAAGTGAGACTCCTGTCTAATGACTAGGCCTTGACAAGGCCAAAGGAAACTCACTGATCCCATGGGTTCTGTTTACAAAGCTTCAGAAAAGTTGCATCTAGACCATTAGCGTTTTATCAAATGTTAATCGAGTATCTAATGCACATCTCTTGGCCAGGTATAATAACGTCATTTTGATACAGAGCTCAGAATCTAATAACGTTTCAAAAGGCACAATCTAGTATCTACTCCATTATTTGCATGTCCCCTGCTACTGTTCACTGGCTCTAAATTTCCCGCTTTTGGGGTTCAGCCAGAATATGACTTGAATTGATCCTTATAAGAAATAAATCAATGAAGGTATGGTTACAACTGCACTTTATAGAAGCACTGTAGGATTGAATGCTCGGAAATGGTTAATGCAGGAATAGATGTAGGAGATAGTGCTGCCTATTCTCAACATAATAGAAAGCCATAAAAACTGGTTTAGTTCTCAGCTTTTTCATCTAGATACTATGTGGGCTGTTTTTAGATGAAGAACCATTCACTTTATCAGCACATAGAAAATACGGGATCCCATAGCAAAGATCAAAATGGACCATATTATGGTGTGGGGTTTTCCGCCCAGGACAGAAGGACCTTATGTTTGTTCCCCCCACATGCCCTTTCTATGATCCTTGAGCCAATTCCTCACCCCCATATTTGCTAAGCATGCAGTCCTGCACAGGTTCTTGCCACACAGCAGCACAGAGGATAGGACAAACCACGCCTGGGTCTCCAAAGGCCTTATAACAACCGCATGGTCTGCCTCTATGGTATGTACACCCTTTTATACCAGACTACACTATATAACTAAAAATATACCTGTGGGCCACCAATAAATTGGTCATACATAGGCAGATGGTTGTGATACATCTTCCTGGATGACTTCCTCTACGTTGCCAGTGGTGCACCAAGGGACCAAACCCCCTTTAGTCAATGAAAAAAAAAAAGGATGTCAGCAAATGTTCCTACATGTTGGAAAATCAACTTGAGGACTATTGAGATATTTTCAAGTCCCTTACATAAAAGGAAAATCAGTATGCATGGGCGGCGTTATTTAAAATGATGTATACAGACCAGTCAATGTCAAGAAAGTCACAAAATACCAACTGCAAACTAAGCTGAGTGCATCATATTGTTATTATAGATACATCTCAGGACACAAAGCCAACAGGTTAATTGTGGCCAGACCATAAGAATATGTGATAATGAACTGTGATTGTAGACAGCGAGATAGGGTGATGTTGGTTCATATTAACTAGATACAGGGTATTATTATCTGCCATTGGTTCCTCAGCCTACACAGGGAGGTAATAGCAGACTGCCATGCACAGAGCTGTTCAGGTAATTGGTTTATATATCTAGAAGCAGTGGTAGCAATCTCTGCACAGACAGACTAGCAGTAAAGCCAGTTCCTTAAGGCGATTTCCTTTGTCTTTTCAATTGCTTGCACATCCATGAGAGATACAAGGGGAGAATGAGAGAGTGAGAGAGGGTGAGACAGAGAGAGAGAGGAAAAATGTTAATTTCTGAATTAATAGCTTTTCTCAGTGGAATTGTAAATTCAAATGTCACCTAACACAACGACTCTGTGCCTGGCCTGCTGAAGAAGCAGTGACAAGATACCACGCTTACCCCCCTTCCCCAGTCTCCAAGATGCTCATTTTGTCTCCACACTTGCATTAAATATTAGCGCTGACTTTTCTAACTTTTACTTGAGTGTCAAAGAGTCGCAATGGGTCTACGGATCAAGGTACAAAAATGCTGGAATTAGTACTACAAAGAAAATACAAAGTATATAGAACCTTTAATTCATTCATCTGGGTAATTCAATACCGGTTTGCAGGACTTTTATCAGACGATTATCAAGGAGCAGTCATGAAAAAACTTCCCACTTGTGCTCCTCAGGTAGTGAAGGGTTAAGATAAAGTGTGAAGAGACACTTTGGATTTTCTGTCAGACAAAAGGGTAGCATAGAGAGAAAAGGATTGTGCCAGTGCCAGGGAGACAGACGGACAGTGAGAATGCCAGAGGGACAGACAGCTGCTGCAAGTGTCACCGACATAAATACTGAGGAATAAACATTTAGACATATGAGAGCAAGTATGTGCTAAATTATGGGTAAATAATTGTTCTTTTTGGAGCACTGGGGGTTCACAAATATATTTTTTCCAGTGCATTTTTACATTGATTTTACTCTCTGTAAGTTTGGTTTTCTGTTAGAAAGTACTAGAAGAAAAAAAAAATCACCCCCATAAGCCATTGTACATCATTGTAGACGGCAAAATAGCTAAAAGCACATATCTGCCTTTAAAATATGTTTAAAGATTCAACCAGGCTTTTATAATTAACCAGATGAGTGCTGGGGGGGGGGGGGGGGTTACAAAATGTATCTGTAGAGGCATATATTTTTTCGATTTTAATCTTTTAAAAAAATAATCAGCCTGCATCTTACAAGGTCATCCTGGCCTGCATAGGCCTATTCATCAATTGTGTGTATTGAGAAATCTTGGAACATTATGGCTGCGTGCCTTTGATTACATATATTATTTGCTTTTGCAGCCTTACTTGCTCTACTTAACTGCATATATAATGTAATAGGTATGAGATATGACTAGTGTGAGAACTGGCATTTTGTTTCATATGGATTATTGATAGATAGATGATAGATAGATAGATAGATAGATAGATAGATAGATAGATAGATAGATAGATAGATAGATAGATAGATAGATAGATAGATAGATAGATAGATAGATAGATAGATAGATAGATAGATAGATAGATAGGAGATAGATAGATAGATGATAGATAGATAGATAGATAGATAGATAGATAGATAGATAGATAGATAGATAGATAGATAGATAGATAGATAGATAGATAGATAGATAGATAGATAGATAGATAGATAGATAGATAGATAGATTAAGTCCATTGGGTTACAGGTTACATCCCAATGGCCCTAATTTATGAAAACTAGTTCGGACAAAAAGTTTAGGAGTTGCCCTGACCAACCAATCAAACAAGTGCTTACATCTTCTACCAGTGCTAGAAAAAGGAGAGCTGTAATCTGATTGGTTTATATGGGTGACAACGTTTATCTGCCTAGTTTGATTACATGATGCTGGATGTCTTGTTCACTTTTCCCCTTATTTTGTTGGTGTATTCTGTATATATGATGAAATTCATGGATGCTGGTGTTCAATAAAGCTTTCTAATATGTCACAGATAGCGTTATATATACACATATATGCAAATGTCAATCACACATAACTAATGATTTTTATATTTTTATGCAATGACCATTTCCAAATCAACATTAGTGATATAATATTCCCAAGGACATAATACATCCCATGTGAAACTGCTCTTGAAATCATATCCAAGTTTCAAAGTTTCCAAAGGTATAATGAGGGCAAATGAAACAGATAGACTAGAAAGGTGCCAAGTAGGAAAAGCGATGATGCCAGAACCACAAATACTTTGGAAGACCAGAAGTGACAAAAGTGCAGCCTTCAGTGCTTCGGTGCTATAAAGAATGTTTATGCCAGATAACTAAAAGACATGCCAATGAGACATACACCCACAATGCCAGAAGAAGAGGCTGATAGTGCCAGACACTTTCAAGTACAGTCATATTTTTGGAGTCTAATGCCAATGACAAAATATTGAGATTTCACTCATCAAAAAATTTGCTAATATACAGATGTAGTTAATATTTTCCAGATGTACAAGAGCTATGCTTGTCATTTGGCACGAACTATCAAAATATCACAATGTAGGTATCACTAGTGATACATTTCATAACTTTTGACTACACTTAGTCGGCCTATTATATAAATGATATAGCAGATTTTCTATTCAGTAGACTGGGAAAGATGGGTAGAAGTTCTATTGGTTGTCACCCAGAAGATATAGATAGAACTAAGAAGAAGCAGAACAGAATATAATAAGACCTCATACAATAGGACAACTCAAGGACTTATATTAACAGGTGATTTTTTAGGGGGACATGCTCTTCAGTAAAAGCTACTGGTAGATCTGAGCAGCAAAGCCTGTTGCATCAGTCTCAGTTACTTTTGGCACAAGCAATTCCACAGTTATGCTGTTTAAAGAGCATGCCGTTCAATTTCACGGAATTTGGGCCATCTTAGGGTTAAAAATAACTAATTACGTCTCTCATGGGCAGCATATAATATAAAGGGCACAATAAAAACTGAACGTCGCAATGTAAAAATAAAAACAAAACCTCTTAGCCCAGCAATGTGCAACCTGTCAACACAGCAAAAATGTTACAAATCTATAAAGAGGAGAAAAATTGCCTGAAAATGATGCTGCTTCAGTCAGTTCTAATACCCACAACAATATACCAAGCTGGTTATAAATCCAAGAATAAGGCATAAAACCTGAAACATCATGAAAATAATAATAAATTTGTTACACGACCCAGCCGGAGTATGCCACCAAATTCTCATTTTAACCCGGTCGCTGTCGAATAATCATTTGCTGCTAGGACGTGATTAAATGCCGTTTGTTTAAGATATCTCCCTGTGCTTGTTTCTGTTTAACCATGGAATCCGGGAAAATGTACAAAGGAGAATTACTTGGCTGATTTCCCTTAACTCTTTCAATAAACAAGGGAGAATAGAAGTGTTCAGCTCTCCCTCTCTTTCTCTAGCACAGAGTTGGTGCTGTGAATCACTCTGCTGCCTTCACCCAACCAGAGAGTTTGGCTACATCATCCTGACACATAATTATCTCTACTCTTCTTAATCATCCGTGCCGCTGCTACTGTGTAATGAAAGCGGCAACAAAGATGACAGAGTAGAGGAGGACTTTTCACCTTATATAGAATGGCCAAGCAGCAAGTGTATCCACAATGTATCTATATTCCCGTCGATTTATACTTTAATATAAGTAGTCCTGTCGCAAAATAAGGATGAAGCAATCACTCCAAATTTGTTAGATTCGACATGAAATCATACCAGCAGGCCAAATCAGATAAGACCTGGTCAATGGGACCATTGTGTGGACTATTGTTGGTGGCCTGTAGGAGAGAATGTTTGGACTGTAAAAGTGTGGTGACGTTTTACTCGATCCCCAGCATAATAATATACATAGAGGCAGCGCCTGAAGTGGCCCGTTGGGCTCATGGAGAATGGCAGTCAACCACATTGCTCATGGGTGTTGTGAACTGGCACAGTGGCCCGTCTGTATACAAACAATGCCGTGTTAGACTAGAAGGTCAGGAAGTGGCCCGAAGGATAGTAAAATGTTGGGCTTCATTCTTACTTGAAAAAGTACCCCCAAAACACATTGTACTTGAGAGACCTCAATTTTATTGTGTTTTGTACAATAAAAAACTTTTAGCAACTCCCTGCACAGAGTCGTGGAAGTTTTGTGTCTGGATAGTGTCTCATTTTTACAGTCGATCCACACCTGGTCTCCATTCCTTATCTACCCAAGGACTGGAGGCATTAAACAGGACCAGGAATGGAGACCCATTTTGATATTTGCCTTAAAGCTTACTCTCATCCCCTACACTATATCTTTTATTCCAAAAATCGCTAGTTTGATTTCTAATTCAGTCTTCAAATAAAAAACTCAGTTATATAAATATTATGCACTGAATCTCATGTCCAACTTAAGGAGAATTCCATGTCTCAGCTTTCATTATGAAAAAAATTCTGGATTTAATAGCCCTGTGAAGGGCTATTATACTGAAATGTACAACATGAAAAAAATAATTTGTGTATACTGATATATTCCTAACAGTGATGGTATATGGTAAAACCAAATCCAAAATTGCAACATGCATTTTATTGGTCTGCCCTACATGCCTCCAAGGTTCCATATACCTCATATAGAAAAACAATATCTGTCTTTATACAACATAATAATAGATTAAAGTACACAAAACAAGCTCTAATGTACAAGTATCTCACTAAAATAAAAACATACATAACATATACAGAGGTCAGAGTGCACACCTATATGCGCTGTATAAGCTGTAACACACAGGCCCAATTAAATTCATAGGTCATTTTTAATAAAAAATTAACCCTAAAGCTGTTCATATATGAAAGAAAGGGGTAAAAACTACACCTTGACCTAGGAATAGATATTTTTTTTCTCAAAGGCAACTTTGCATTATACTTTTGGATAATGATTTGTACAGCATTGTAGGTTATAATAATAATGCTGGTAACCAAACTATACAGCGGACATTACACCAGTCCCCTTCTGTGACATAAGAGACTTTAAGAGCAGGAGGGTGGTGTATAGAGGCTACAACTGATCTGGTATAGGAGCAGCTGGTACGCATGGGTTTGAAATTAGACCCTATTTACAAGAGATACAGAATAAAGCTCTCTCTTTTTCCCTACCTTCATCGCGTTTCCTTTTTTCACCATTTGAACGAGGTATACCCAGGATCCCATTTATGGAATAGGAGCCTACGGGATCATTGGAGGCGCTGGAGACAGGAGGAGATGCTGTATTGGGAACTAAACAAAATGAGAAAGGACATATAAGCCTGTGAGGAGACAGCTACTGTGGATCCTACAAAAGTTCACTAAATGTAAGGAAGTTTCTCTGGTATATTCCCAACAATAGTACATACATAAGGGAATTTATATAATGTTTCCCGATCAAAATTAATGGTGACCCGCTTCCAAAACAATGGAAGCAGCCATTATGTCTGTAGGCCTAATATTGAGAAATACTGCTTACTATCCAGTCACCAGTAAACAGGACATTACTGGTCTCCACTGTATATAGGTTACTTGTTCAAATCAATACTACTACTTATTTTGGGCTACACATAATGTCATATATAAGGTTGATGGGAATGAAGTACACTAAGTTTATACGTCAACTATTTTACAGACTTTACTATGTTTATAAAAAATAAAAAAAATATTGACAACCTAAAACCCACATACAATGTTTTAGGAAAATTCCCTAACAGCATTAGGTACGTTAGTAAGGTAAGTTAGTAGTTACATTTACTTAAAGTTACATTTACTTACTCAATTCCACCCAAAATGTATTTATACATAGAGTAAATTGAAAGTCATAGATGGCCCCCAAATTCAGGACCATTATGCTCTACAGTGAGGTTTTCAAAAATATAATATGGGCAGGATTTCCACCCAGGCTAGGAATATATCCCCCTCCCCTCACTACTGCATGGGGAAAGGGAAGTAGCAACAGTAAGGGCAGATTTGGTGCAGATTTGGGGCAATTACGCAACGAATCTGCACCAACATTCGCATATTTGACAGGTAATTCAGACGTTGCAGAAAACACAGTGGACTTGCCACAGATTTCAGTTTTTGCATTGCAAAGGCTGAAATCCGCAGTGAAATTTTGCTTCTTCTCCGCAACAGACAGTGCATGCTGCGGAGGGAAAATTCCGCACTGCAGCCTATGGTCCGCAGCCGAGTTTTCCGCAACATCTGAACTAACTTGCCTAAAAATGTATTGAAACAAATGTAAAAAACGGCCGCTGGAGAATTCCACTGCGGACTGTCCGCAGCGGAAATCCACAGTAATTACGGTATGTCTGAACGTGCCCTTGGGGCTTATTGAGACGAACGAGTGTAAACTTGGACGTGAAAAAGTCAGTGCGGGACTTGAGTCTATTGAGGGATCTGTGAAAACGGACAAAAATAGGACATGTCCTATTCTTCCACCGGCCCTTGACACGGTCCGTTAAAATAAAGGCCATGTGAACAGCCCCGTTGAATTGCATGGGTCCGTATTCTGTCTGGTTTTTTACAGACAGCACACGGACATATAATACGCTCGTCTGAATAAGCCCTAAGATGTACTCAGAACAATGGCAGTCACTTTTATAGTCCTGCAAGGAATATACACAGAATTTTACGAAAATGGCGTTATGGTTACTGTATGTTCTAAACCATATAATGGCGCAGTGGATTTATTTCTTTTTTAGTATAGTGCACTTGCTTGAATACCTTACAAGAGAGATGCAACCTACAAAGATTCCAGGAATATATATATTTTTGTTATGTATTTCAGTTTCTGAATCAACAAAAAAGGTTTTAACACAATTCTCGAAAACTGCAATAGCATTTTCATGTGTCCGGTTCATAACATTTTGTTCCCTTAACGTTCCAACATGATGACACATTCTTCTATTCTGTAGCATAGTGGGTAAAAGCCGAAACCAGTGGTTACTTATTGGTAATTTATCCCTAACCTTTTGACTTTCTAAATCATGAGTCAGTAATCACATGAGTCACAGGGGAGGTTTTCATTGGACTACTCAGTAATTAAGGTCTGATGACCTCATCATGACTTTCTTAAGGAAGTGAATAGAAATTACTGCCTATGTACAAACACAAAACACGCTAGCTATGTGATCACATAGAAGCACAAGAGAGGCGCTATAGTGACCTTGTCTCCAATATTAGCACGATTCCCATTCCAGTATGATGTACAGTGTGTATACTATTTATCCCATATGTTTCTATGTATTTTCTAAAACAATACCAAGTTACCCTAATGTTTTTATTTAGTGTCAACTTTTCACAACAAAAATGGCTAATGCGACATTGTAGTAAAATGAAAGTAAATTACATATTGTAAATGGATTACCGATGGTGTGCCCAGGTCCGTTTACTGGTGTTACAGATCCATCCGGCGTTGGGTGAAATGGTTGCTGCACTTTTGTCCTGATAATTCTAAAGAAGAGAAAACAAACACAAATTTACTTTGTGGTTATTTTTATTTCTTTGTTCTTTAAAGAAACAAAACATAACACAGCATATATGATTGTGAGCTCGCAATTGAAACCACTCAAATCCCACCCCAACAATTTTGAATAGGTTGGGCAATCTGTTTTTTTTAATGAACATATTTTTTCCTTTTAAGAATCAATACGAAAGAAAAGAGTTGCTCTTTAAAACATTACTAATGACTTGGGACATGATTACAGCTCAAGCAGATTAATGCTGGCAATTCTTTTTAAGCCATAACAAGCTTTCATAGACAATGAAGCTGTAAAACAAGCTCCGAAAATGAAGCCAAGTTGTGTTTCGCTAACAGTATATATAATAGTATGAAAAAGTTTAAAGGTATAAAAAGGACATATAGCGAAGCATCATGGGAGCTTCATAAGCAAGACTTGCTAACTTGCAGTGTCTAGAATGTGTTCTGCTTTCTAAACAAAGACAAAGCTAGTAATATCTTCTTATCCATTTATAATACATATTTTTGCAGGTTATATCAATGATATCAAACTGACAAATCTTCCGAGCTGAGTGTATAAAATACAGGAACTACTGCTGCCGCCAGGTGTATGCTCACTGAGCCGAGCGAAGGAAGATTTAGGTATAAGAGGTTAGATCACTAAAACACATATATACTTAGCTATATTTAATATATGCGGGTATCGATAAAAGTGCCTCCCAGCTATTTTATTTTTTTAAGTAAGTCCTGTGTACAAGTGACAGTCAATTATATAGATTTGAATATTGCCTTAAAGTAATGCTATTGGATAGTTAACAGGGCATGGCATGCGCATACAGTCATTAGGGCATGACCACACGTGGCGGAATTGCTCTGGAATTCTGTCCGCAGCGGAAATCCGCAGCGTACATGTTTCTCCATTGCCTTCCACAGCTTTTTAATAGGGTTCGTTTACACGTTGGGGACAATTATGCTGCGGAGCATAGGCTGCGGTGCGGAATTTGGTGTCCGCAGCATACAATGGTTTTTGCGGACGTGTCAATGGAGAGTCAAAATTCCGCAATGAAGTCCGCATATGTTATGTGCGCTGCGGAGCGTATTGGTTTTCCTAACATGACATTTCTTCATTCTAGCTGGACCTATGTATTTCTAGGTCTACAGCCAGACTGAGGAAGTCAATGGAGCACCCGTAATTACGGGAGCGTTGCTAGGCGACGTCAGTAAATAGTCACTGTCCAGGGTGCTGAAAGAGTTAAGCGATCGGCAGTAACTGTTTCTGCACCCTGGACAGTGACTACCGATCACAATATACATCAACCTGTAAAAAAAATTGAAGTTCATACTTACCAATAACTCCCTGCTTCTTCCTCCAGTCCGGCTTCCCAGGATGACGTTTCAGTCTAAGTGACGGCTGCAGCCAATCACAGGCTGCGGCGGTCACATGGACTGCTGCGTCATCCAGGTAGGTCGGGCTGGATGCCGAAAGAGGGACGCGTCACCAAGACAACGGCCGGGTAAGTATGAAATTCTTTTACTTTCACTAGGGAAAGTGCTGGCCCTTCTCTTTATCCTGCACTGATAGAGAGAAGGGAAGTACTTTCCCCTCAATACGCAATGGCTAGTCCGCATCAATTTAATGCCAATTTGGGCAGAGCCGCAACAGAATCTGCAACTCAGATTCTGTGCGGCATTGATGCGGACAGTGGTGGAAGAATTCCGCCACGTCTGGGCATGCCCTTAAGGTAACACAGCTCTTAAAGAGAATATGTCCCCTCTTCCGCAAACATGTCTGTTTTATAAATAATTGTATACCCCATGAAATAACAATTCTAGAGCATTCTAGAACTCTATGTTGGGCTGTTCCTCTGATATTCCTCCTAGAAACTTCAAAATAAACTGACAACTAGGTGTCACCAGTTGGGGGTGTCCCTACAGAGGCAGACAACGTAAGGTAACAAACAGTTGTCAATTTAATCATACATTTTGTGGAGGAAAAACAGAGGAATGGCAAAATGCAGAGTTCTAAGAAAATATTTTCCAGAATTGGGAATACTTGGGGAATACAAGTATTTACTAAAAATACTCGTGGAGAGGGGACGGGTCATCTTTAACACAGTAGTTTTAAACACAAATATTAAATATAATCAGAAAATAATATCATCATATCATCATATTGATACAAATATATATATATATATATATATATATATATATATATATATATATATATATATATTAACCCAGTGGATTTTTTCTGCAATAAGTGATGATCACAAACATGACTTTTATTTGTGCTTTTGTTATGGGCTACAATACATATTATCTAAAAATAAATAAATAATAATAGTTTATGGTTTAGATCCCATAACAACTATAATAGAGGCAGTGAAATCTTAGAGCCAATAATACAGTTTTTACCTCCTGTCCTAGACTTGAGTCTTACTAGTTTTTACCCTCAAAACTTCCTTTATTGCCTTTGACTTCCAAGAGCCTACTTCCAAACATACCATCTTTTTTTTAATTAAAAATGTATGTCTCATTTTTGTTCCCCATACATTCTATATTGATTTACCTATTTTTCAAAAAGTGCTAAAAAAAAATGGAATTCCATTGTGTGTTATTTTAATACATACTAGTAAAGCAAATTTATGCTGGCATTGTGCGTGAAAACATTAGCCCTAAGCAGTTCCCAGACAATATATTTCTTATCAGTGAGGTTAGGCTGTACTTTACTTAGCCAGTGATTAATTCAGAAAGTTTAATAAGTGATTTTGGGAGGAAGCCTGCAGGTGTACTCACTGTCCAGTCCTATTGATGGTATCTTTACTTATTTGGCTTTGGACTTCAGTGGAACCATAATAAGCAGAAAATAACTTATTATGTATCATTATTATATATTGTTCAGTCTGAGATAAATACATTTATTTTTACCATGTCTTGAGGCAGTATAGTATATTTATCCCAGGTTTATGCATACGTCTGCTCAGTCATTGGTCCTTAGGTTTGGTCTTAAATGTGTAAAACTCCCAAGTGTCATAGTCTGACTTCATTGATTTTTCCTGAGCTGTGAGGCCAGAGGATGGGGATGGGGTGCAGGGGAAGAGATTTAAATAGAAAACTATAAATTATTTCTGACAGTAAAGCAATAGTGTCAGTGTGCTGAGCAGAAGTCCTGTGTCACTATTAGATACTTCTTAACCTGGTAACACTGTAGAAAAGGTTAAATGTCTGATGGAACCATATACCTATGGGGCTAAATGGATCCCAGCCTCAAAACAAGTCATATGGGCCAAATATATCAATGCTTTGGCTGCTAATATTCATCTTATTATTGACTATGGTGCACAGTCCATACATCTGAAACCTCCTTGGTTGACATGGGGCTTTGAAGATGATAGAGAACTCTACAAATATATTATCATTTAATACATCATCTAGAAATGTCCATGTAAGTATATATATATATGTATATATATATATATATATATATATATATATATATATATATATATATTACAGTATATATAATTTTTTTCATTAAAAAAAATCTGGGAAAAAAGTATATATTGGATTAATATTTTGTCACTATTATTACTGAAGTGTGATGTCAGGAATATAACAACTATGGGTTGACATCTTAGATGTACTGATAGATTGTTTCTGTTTGTTTAATTTCATTGTAGAGACATTTTGGTTTATTCATTTGTCAGTGGAAATACCCTATTATACATTCCATGTAAACAAGAAATTCACTGAGTCAAGCACCTGAACTAATGAAGTCTGTTTTCTTATGGATTTGTGTGCTATGGTTGATTGACCCGTAAACTAAAATATACAAAGATTTCCTAATACCTCACAATGCATTCTTAGTAAGTGATTAGGAAATCATGGAGAAATTGGTAATGACTGGCAGGATTTTCCCTGTGATGTCATCAAAAACGATGTCATCTTAATATATTGGAGTTGTTGACACTCCTGAGATGGTCAGTAAGCTTCTGGATAAACATGACTAAATATGTAATTGTTCTCACACATATATATATATATACATATATATATATATATATATATATATATATATATATATATATATATATATATATATATACATATATATATTTTTTTTTTATATTTTTTATTTATTTTTTATTATTATTATTTTATTTTTTTTACTGTCCGCTGTGGGGTTCATAATCTAAATTCCATATCTGTATGTTTTATATATGTTCTGCGTTCTGTGTGTCAGTAGTATAAGGCCCGGGTCCTTATATGTGGCAGTGCAATATGCACTCAAATAATTAAGTACCTCTTCGCAAACTAAGAAAAAATGTGTAAGACTTTATCTCAGATTTCAAATAAAATCAGAAAGGCCTATAGGATTTTCTTGTTTTATCTGTGCCTTCATTTCACCCTATGCTGTGTTGTTACAGAATGGATAGTATTTGTTCAGGCGGGGAGAGCTGAGGCCATTGTTGAAGACTTTCCCCCAAGGTGTTCTTATCAATGGAATCTTACAATGGCTTTAGTAGACCTCCGGTGTTGATATGACTCTCCCATTCAGTCGCATTCAGGTTTAGTTCTGCAGAACCAGTATAACAGATGCTAATAGGAACCGTGCCTATTGTGCGATCACTTTGGCTCTCACACTGTCCTTTGCACCATTAGGATAGTGTTTCTGCTCCCAAGTCTATGTACATATATATATATATATGTGTGTGTGTGTGTGTGTGTGTGTGTGTGTGTGTGTGTGTGTGTATATATATATATATATATATATATGTGTGTGTGTGTGTGTGTGTGTGTGTGTGTGTGTGTGTGTGTGTGTGTGTGTGTATATATATATATATATATATTTATATATATATATATATATATATATATATATATATATATATATATATATATAAAATATGTATCTTTAGTTGTCACCTCCTTTAAGTATAGATAAGAAAACAAGAGTCAATACTTTATTTATATTTTTAACTTAGCTCCATAACAATTGATTGACCACCTGCTTTGTGCCATTCACATAAATCCAGGGACTTTATTCAGGAGTCATGTTCGTTCTATTGAATAAGCAATTTGGGAGGGTGAATTAACTGCCGTAGCTAGAAAGTCCCTGAAGAAATATTAAAATTGCTGGCAGACCAAATCAATACTCGCTGAACACCCAGTATGAGTGGCCTTGGATTGTGTCTATAATGGATATGCACAGAATCCTTTGCCAAATAAAGGGGGATTCCTTTGCAGTCACATAGCTGTACTTCACTGTCAGTCAATTTTAATAACAACTGATCCTCTATGAAAAAAGTGATTGTATTTCTTTTTCTACAAGTCCCCCTCTCTTTCCCTTGATTATTCTGAAACCAAGCGTATAGAACTGTTTAGATCAAACACATCAACAGATGTTTATAGAGTCCCTGCCCTATTACTAGGAGTTCAATGTCTGTCACATAATGACTACCTCTAAATAATAATGGAAAGTGAAGGCAGAGCTTACTAAAATCACTAGTTTTGTCAATATGAATTGTTCCGTGAGAATCACTAAGTGCTGATGTCAGTTGTCACAATATAAGGTAATGGCATGCTCAAGTCAATAGTATGTACGGTCCAGGTCAGACTGTGATGTTCAGTCAATCATAATCCAGTTGAACTGTATATCAGAAGATGTCAGCACTTTATATATGATAACTACTAGCAATAATACTGTTTATTTCTGTAGATCTTATTGCTGTGGTTCAGCAAATGTAATAATACAAGTAGTGCTATGTACCTGATAATCAAATTGAGCCAGCCTGAGTAGACCTAAGACCTAAGCCTAAGTTTAGATGTAAGCAGCAAATGCGGAACAGAGAAATATCATCACCATTAAGGGTATTTTTACACCGGCCCATTTTGGCCAGTGCAGCGAGCACCGATCAACGAGACAGCTTGTTGATCGGCACTCGCTTGCTCCTTTCACAAGCAGATATGGATGGGGACGAGCGGTCGTTGCTCCCATCGCTCGTCCCCTTACATTATTATCATATCGGCAGCACGTCTTCATGTTTACACATTTAAAACGATACGATCAGCTGATGAATGAGCGTTAGCTCGCTCATCTACTGATCACTGCCCTGTTTACACAGGGCATTTATCTGGAACGAGAGTTCTTTGAACTCTTGTTTGCCCGATTATTGGCCAGTGTAAAATGGCCTTATCCCTCTTTAGAAACTTTGATGTCGATGGAATAAAGAAATGTTGATTGGTATTCTATAGTAAATACTGTACATTAGGAAATATGCCAGTTCATGCGCCATATTTACTAACATTATTCCTTTTTTTCTCTCAGATAAGGACGGTCAGAGACGTAACTTGAAGCTCCTGGGCCCCAATGCAAAATCTGTAACAGGGCCCCCTACCTACCATGTGCTATTTATAATACTAGTATCTTATTTATGAGGTGGAGGGACTTTTGGGCCACCTCAAGCACCAGGGCCCGGTAGCGACTGATACAGCTGCACCTCCTATAGCTATGCCCCCAAGTACGGTTGTAGAATAGGGGTCATGTCCATGCAGTCGTTTTTTGACAACACATGTCTGAATAAAGTAAAGTTGTGCATGCACGGCGGCTAGAGCTGATGTACAGACTGGCCTCCAATTTAAAGTTTCAAATAATGTATGAAATGTCCGAACAATATGTTAATAAATATGGGTCATTACAATTCTAACAAATATGTCATTCAAATGACACTATTGATACATGACCCCAAATGTGTCTAGATAACTACTGCCACTATACTGGTCCCTCCAGAAAAGAAGTAGTTAAAGTATAACATTAATGATGACGCCAACCTGAGGTGTTGCAGTAACAGTATGCAGAATTGTCTAAAGGGGGTTTTACACCGGCAGATTATCGTGCAGACAAGCGTTTATAGAACGCTCGTTGCTGATGATTGCCTGTGTAAACAGGGCAGTGATCAGTAGATGAACGAGTAAACGCTCGATCATCTGCTGGTCATATTGTTTTAAAAAAGTTAAATATTATCGTTGTCGGCCGCAAACGGGGAGGCGCACTGCCGACATGATAATGTATTGGGACTAGCGATCAGAGTAACGACCGCTCGTCCCCATCCACAGCTCCATGTGACCGGAGCAAATGAGCACTGATCAACAATGACTTGTTGATTGGCGCTCGCTGCAACGCCCGAATATCGGCCGGTGTAAAAGGGCCTTAAGAACGTTTAGTTTGAACAAATCTCCAGATCATTTAGGACATAAAGGGCAGTCATGACTCCACGGTCTACAGCTCTACAGTCATAGCACTCCCAGTACATTAGACATTTGTCGGAGATTAGTGTGTATCCAATACAAGTTACATTGGCGACCCTCATGGCACATTACAGGCAAGTTACATTGTTACTAACTTTACCAGGTCTTAGACAGGAAAATGTTACACTACTTTGTATAGGCTACTATTTTCACCTGTAAGTAAATTCTCTAATTTGGAACCAAAAATTACCATGTTCAGTGTCCAAGAGCCACTATATTATAGCCCAGGTTTCACTGAATTTTGCCCTTCCACCACCTTTAGATGTAAGCCATTATTTACTTTTAGTGAAGGTCATCTTTCCTCTGTCACCTCCCTACATCCATGATTTTTATGACCCAAGACAAAATTTCCCTCCTGGACAATGACATTGTTTATTTCTAATAAACGTATGCTCTAAAGTTTAAAATATGTAATATGACAGAACATGGCGAGAACCCAACAATATACAATGTGGGCAGTAAGCCTAGTCACCCTCTTATTTGAAATGGCAACCAAAACAGCCCCTCCCTCTACCCACAAAAAAACAACTTTAGAATTATAATGTGCACTAACTGCACCATCAGTATAACTGTTTCATCTACGACTAAGGCAAAAAATTGTCTGATTTAGACTTTTATGGCAAAACATTGTAAATATAACGTAACACCAATTGAGCTTTTTACTATGCAGCTTACACGCCATGTTTATCTATGTAGCTTTAGTCTGTTTGCTGCTATATGCTTGATCATTACTGTTAACATTTCATGGGCTAGGTTACCATTTAATTAATTTGTGCACTGAATGTTCCATTTTTCATTATGCCTCTGTGACATTTAGCATTTTCTATGTGTTTGACATAAATAATGACACAGGTGTGGCAATGCAGCTTGTGTGCTCAAATAAAGGAAAGCCAAGTCTCCTTTCTCACTTATGTATGAGGCTAATGTAAGCTGCGTATAATATGGCTGCACCAATGTCTGTGTGATATATCGGTACTAACAATCCTATACAGGTAGTACTTATATTTATAAATATGGAGCATTGCTCTTGAATTTTGCATTTAGATTGCAGGCAGTATGGATGTTGTGATCTTAAAATGGCCATTGATATATATATATTTTTTAGGTTACGCTCAATAATGAACATTTTTGCAAATAATTGTTTTAACCACAGTAACAAACCAGATTTTATGAAAATTCTTGGTTTGTAAGTAAAATTCATAGGTTACGTTTTCAAATTTTTCTGGGTTCTTGACCACAATTGAGTCGAAAGTTTGACAGATTCAATATGTTGTTAAATCGTTTTGTTCACACCTCCTTTTTTCCTTATGTTCAGGGTCTATGTTAGAAAATGTTGCCTATGTATACACTGAATGTGTCCTTAGGGTAAAATGGGCCCAACATATGCCAAAATGTATCCTTTCTGCATCTGTTTGGCCAGTATATGTTGGTATACCTTTTTAGTTGACTGCATTGAAAACCATATAAAAAGCGTAACTATACTTTTCATTATAAGGGGATCCTGCAAAAAGTTGTATACATTGTACAATGCAAGTCAATTGGTGATGTGTGCAAATGTATGATGGGGCCATATGTTTGATATGTATATATATTGGGATAGGTACAGAAGGATATTGCTAGCAAGCCATGAGCAGTCTATAACTTAGTAATAGTGAAAAAAGTTTTAACAAAAGTTTATGCTATGATTAAGGACCCTAGTGGTCTGAAACGCGTAAGCGTGGTCCCGGGATTGTTGTTTTATCCCTATTTTTAAATGACCTAAATAAAAATCGAATTTTTTATACATTCGAGTGCTGGATCTGCCTTTTCTACACACCATTTTTATAACTTAGTAATACAACAACAAGAAAAACGACAACAACAGTTAGCAAAGACGGTTATCGGTGTCAACTACAAGTGGCAGACAACCAGTGGGTTAACATCGCCCATTCTAAGTGCTGGAGTTCCTGGACACTTTTTTTATTATGTCATTAACCTTAAAATATTTTGTCCTTTATAAGAATAGAGTAAAAAAGGCTGATCATGGCATTAGCACCTTGGCGAGACGCTCAGGTCTTTATTTTTGCTGCCAGGGCTGATCTATGCTTGCCATGTATTTAAGCAAATCTTAAATTATAAAGCAATAGTAAAAGCAATGTGTTATATGAACAAGTGCTTTCCTTTTATAGCAGCCATAACATTCACCGTGCAGTGGGACTGCGCACATAAAATAAAGACCGCCACACTGCCCGTTACATCCAGCTTTTTTACCTAACACATTTGCTTCTGTAATGGCCTTTGTCAATACTCCTGGGAGAGCTGAATGTTCAAAAGCATAAAAAAAAAAAAAGGTTTTGGAGAATGGATTTGTTTTGACTAATTTGCCGCTGTGGCCAGATTGACGGACACTGCCAATGCTATATTATTATTATTACCGGTGTTATTATATTCATTTGTTTATTCATAATCAAGTGGCATGGGTGTATCTGGATACATTTACAGTCATTTAGGCCATTCTCTTCCTAATTGGAGCTGGTACCTTTTTGCTGAATGCCCAGGCAGACGGTATTATTGGTCAGAAATCCATAAACACATTGCTGACCCTATGTTTCCTTACTGTGCAAGTGCTGTCTGCTGAAAAGGCACTACACAGTTGTATTATATGCAAACAGCATTTTGCCACAGTGAAATTAACCTGGCGCCCATTTCCATATTTTAGTGGCGTAACGCATGGGTGGGTGCTTTAGAAAGATAAAAAGCTGAGAGTCTGCCGGAATATCTCTCACTGCTCTGCATATAGGTTCAGAGTCTATTTTATAATATACATACACCTCTGTGCCTTTTTATGGTTCATTGCACTATGTCAATTTAATATCATATTGGCAAGAAAATCCTTTTTGAGGTCATTATGCGGACAGCAGCAGCCTCTCGAATCTGTTTAAGACAAATAGAGGATATGTTCATTCAGCAGTGCTAGTTTTCAGTTTAAGCCTAGCCCCATAAAAAATGTAAGTATCGTCATTATTATAATTATCCAATTTCATATTGTTATTATTATTACTGATACACAGTGTTAGCAGGAAAATAAGGTTTGTAATTTGCCGTAATGTCTATTTCATCGCGGTTTTGTTCTATGGTCTGTTTGAAGCCTAACCTTATTCACTTAACAACAATCAGCATGGCCATACTTGGAGGATATTGCTTTGTAATGTAGCCGCACAGTTTGCAAGCTTTATTTATTTATTTTTGCAAGGATTTGGACATGCAATGGGGATGTGACCTTGCGGAAAAGAACAATGCCCTAGGAAAGTCACAGAAAAAAAAAATCACTCTGGTTTTAAATAATTGCGGGCTGTTAAACAGAGAATCCCAGCCTATCATACCAGTAATGGAAATAAATCCCATTGTATTTGCATTTTAATTTTCCACATAAACAATAGGCCTATAGTGTGCTGGGTATCTAGGAGCAAAAAAAAAATAAAAAAATCACCAGGCTGAATTTAATTAGAAATGAAAAGTTTATAGGTGCCTCTTTAATACGATTAATGCACAGTTAACATTTATCACATACATATGCTGGATCCTGCTCAAATTGCCCTTTCTTAAGCAGCCACAGTGCATGAAATGAATTTTTCTTGACTTTTTGTGTGTGAATGTGCATGTGTGTGCGCGCTTGTCTCTTGTGAGGCAGCCCGCTCTCTAAACATCTCATTAAAATGTTATGCTGATGCCAGTGTAACGGAAGAATGACCCCTAGTTACAGTGCAAAGTTCATTAATGCTCTGCACAGATGGGTGGGATTTGCACCTGACTCCTTACTCTCCACCCTCTATGCCAACAGTGCTTGTAGAGAGAGAAAAAAAGTGCCATGATTTCCCATATATGCATCATTCAGGACTTTTAGATGTCTTCTAGCATGCATGGACGATTTATATGAATGGAAATGTCATTTGCATTAGATACGAGCAGGCTTTCAAACATTAAACAGGACCACATTTTTTTATAGCGCCAGCATGCAACTCTAACATAATAGTGAGAGTGTTGTTATATGGACAATGAATCTAATGGAATAAATATATTTGAAGACATTCTAGTGCGGAGATCATATCTGTCACATCGCTTCATATTACACACCTAATACATTGGTTTCTATGCTTAGAATTCTATCAAATATTATTAATAATAATACATTTTCAGCACAGTATGTATGATCTATGCACTAGAATTTGTTGGTAAGATTAACATAATACTTATATAGTAACAGAAACAAGAGTTTAGATTAAAAAAAAAAACAAGCAAAGAATCAAAGGCCTATATACTATGATTTCTCCATTAGAGAAAATTTTTTAATTTTTGAGAATTCTGGTGGATCCACATTGATTACTTGGATTATTGCATATCAGACCAACCTCCTAACTAGCTAAGCATGGTCTAAATAATAATATAAACCCTAATAATATTCCTAAATGAGGAACATGAATGGTTATCCTCAGGCAGGAGAGACACTGCTAACCACTTATAAATGTCTTGAAATTTCAATAATCCAATCACAATTTACCCACAGAAATTCACTGTTATTTAAGCATCACAAGTTTCACCTTTTTCTAATTCTACATCAACATGGAATATTTTGTATAGACTTAAGACACTGACTAGATTAAGTGCTGGATGAGTTATTGATGGAGAATAGGTCTCTTGGGGATGGATCTATTGTATCAAGAGACATTTATATTTGTAGCCAAAGTCTATTAGAATTGACCTGACGATGAGCAGATCTTTTTTGTATTATAGTATAATGAAGCTCATTTAGTCGGAACTCTATACTTTATCCATGCTGTAGAAGTTGTATATTCGTCCATTGGAATTTATAATTCCCATTGAAGAATTTCTGTATTGAACTATTTTGCTGTCTGTTTTCCAGTGACAGTGGATCTGGTTACCATGTTATTGATTGGTTTTTACACAGACAGAAGGTTTTGTGCTGGTCTCTGATCTAAATCTACCTCTCTATGGGCCAATTGTTACAAATATGGGATAGGATTGCACTCCAGACCACACTTGATGAACTGTGCTGAATTGAATGGACATTAATAAATGGACTTGGGTTGTGTGTTGGGAAGGGAATTGAGAGGTTACCTGGCACATTTATGGATTTATAGCGCTCCATATCTGAAGCGATTATCTTATTGAGTTATCAGTCTATAGCCTTTTGTGATATTCAAGCACTGCTAATCTAAATGCCTGGGTATATCTTTGATCTCACATGTATTTTTGTATTTCTTTGACCTATACATGTGTCTCTGGGAAAATGACAAGATAGACTTGTAAATTCCAATAACAACATTCTTTTTGTAGACTGGATAGACAAAAAATGAACTGTTACAGACAAAAAAAAACATGTATTTATAATCTCTGATAGCCAACAGCTAATCTAAGGTATGGAACAGAGAACTATATGAAACACATTGCTGGACTGAATAATTGGGGTAGGGGGATAACACATTACAGTCGAGATAGAGCTGATGATTTACTATAGGTGTAAGTTCGCATGAGCTTGGTTTAGATATTTTCTAACATGTACATTTTCATAGAAAAGGTCACCAAATATATGGATTACCAACTTGCAGCACTTATTACAGCACATATAGGGAGAGATCACGGCAGTTTACAATACCTCAGGATAAGTAATCATAAAAGAACCAATCACAGATGGCTTCATTAAGAAAATTATAATAATTACTCTCATTACTTCTAGTAGGATGCAGTCCGCATGTTATTACGAGTCCATACATAACTACTTTATATTATAAATATGATTGAAATATAACAAAGTAACCAGAAAAAGCTGTTTAATTGCACCCAGCCACAGGATCAAAGTTTCAAACATAGACTATTATTAAGCGAACATAGTCAGCCGAAACCAAGAGCTGTATTAACGAAAGTAGACCATAAAAACCTCAAAAAAATGATGAAAACCAGGGTATATTAACTCATTTCTAAATATTGGCTCTATCTCTCTGTCAACATTTGTAACTCTACATTTGCCCATTGTCTTGTATATTGCCACTGGTACAATCGTACTGGATTGCAAAAGAAGAAATAAAATGGACATTTGTTTTATTAAACATTATCCCAAAAATATGGCTAAAAATAGCCCAAACTCATATATTAGGTAAGATAAGAAGAAAACACTATCATATTGCAGTGATAAAAGTAATTTTATTTTCTTCAGAATTTTGCTCATAAATGATCCGTTTTATATGACCCAGCACAGTGGGCTTATGGAATATTGAGGCAAAAATATGAACTATTAGCTAAAATGCCCCAGCTATTTATTTCTAATATCTGAAAATAACTTCAGAACTTGAATTTTGAATTCAAAATGAAATTTGAAAAATGAGCAATCAATGTCATAAAAATATTTAAAAAAATCACAATTTGCTACTGAATTATATCAACCAGATTTACTATTAATAAAAAGAGAAATAGATGATATAGAGAAAAAAATTAGGAAAATTCTAAAAAATAAAAAAATAGAAAGAAAGTAAAGTACATTGTGTTCAGTTAAATGCTATGAAACATTACAAATGCAAATGTACTGACAATTTACAGAAATCATTTTTTTTTTTTTCCAACAAACAGAATGTAGCAATAAATCTTTGTGGCTGCTATACATTTACCCTGAAGTTTTTTTTCTCAGCCGCAACTGACTGATGTATATTGAAAAAAATAACTTTTTGGATCATCTTTACAAAAAACGACAGCCGAAATACTAGTAGATGCGTAAAAGTTTTAGCACTTCAAAATTTGTTAACCAATACTTTTATTTTATAAAAAAAAGTTATCCTGGTACATGAAGTTAGAGCCTTAAAATTCCAAATTAAAATTCAATGATTTCAAAATCAGAATTTCATGAAACATAAGATACGATTTAATCAGCGGGTAATGGACTATAATGTCCCAAATGTTTTTTAAAGTTTTTTTTCAGAGACTTTACTAATTATAACAATATACAATTATGCCATAAAATAGAGATATACATATCCCGCAGTATAAATTATATGCATTTATACATACACGGCAGTAATCACCAGGCACACCGATAGGAGAACTTTTGTCCCAAAAATTGGTTCCATGTTATAATATATATATATATATATATATATATATATATATATATACACATATATATAGATAGATAGATAGATAGATAGATAGATAGATAGATAGATAGATAGATAGATAGATAGATAGATAGATAGATAGATAGATAGATAGATAGATAGATAGATAGATAGATAGATATTACAAATTCCTCTATCCTGAAATCTATTGGACATATTTCTGAGCAAAGTGGTTATTTTATGATGTCGTGTCATTCCTTACTAACGTGTCCTTTAAATTCTGAAATTTATGAACTTCTGAAAATATAGTTGTAGCAGACCTGAGTTGTTTTTTTTTCATTCGGCGCAGCTTATATCCCAATGTTTAATTTTTGTTATTTGACATAAACACATACATGCACATAAACCTACTTCATGATCTCGACTCATACAGTTATGATGATGCATTAGTGATGAAGTCGCCATGGAGTCAAATGACAAATTCCGCTCTGCTACATCTGTAAATAGGCATTTTATAACAGCAATATTAGAACAAGCTCTGCATGAGAGCTTGCAACCCTTTAATTGTTCCTGGTATTGCTATACCCCATAGTAGGCCCCATTGCTTCAAAGGGATTAGTACGTACTCCCCTAAACTAACTATCAAGTTATCCAACTTCATATTTAATAGGTGAATTTCCCAATCTATACCATAGACAACCTGCTCAGGTGCAATGCGCATATTATACAAGACATAAAACATAATCTACTAATGCCAAGAAAACAGAAAAGTCAAGATATCTTACATCACGCATTAATTGTACTGTCTTGTATAACTATATATTAAGCGAAATTAAATGGAGAAGGCCTCTAAACCAGAGGCGGATCAACGAAAGATTAAAATGCTTAAATGGAGGGTAAGCGAAACTACAGAAAGTTTTGTGTTAATCATTACACCCACATTCTGCAATATTAAAATATTCCTCCAGTTTAACATCGACTGACTGAATCTTTGACATAAATATGTGAACACGTCTTCCGTATAGCAGTTTATCCAAGCGTTGACAATATACTGTGGTTTAAACCAATAGGATATGTATAAAGTATCAACAAGCTATTTTACTTATTTTTTTTATTTTTATCTTATCAAACTGGAATAAACTAGAACACAATGAATGAGAGAAGTTTATAGGAAGGTGTATAATTAGTCTATCAGTATTATGTTACCCTGTTCATATCTTAATAACCATTTTAATACAGATGGCACACACAGGAATAATTTCGTCAAGTAGCCCAGCAGTATATTACAGCGCATGTATGTCTCAGGGATTCTTTTTGAGCCAAGGTACATTCCAGCAGTTAATTTTACCTGCTGCTTGCAAGATGACTTGGGATAATTCCATGTCATTTGTGAAATATTAAAAACATTTACGTAGGATGCCAGAGCAATTGGAACAGATAATATCTAAATTGTATTTTCTGCTGTGTTTCTGCATGGCATTAGCAATTATAGCTGTACCTTTCCTTAGTTATGCTTGTGAATATATAATAGCAATGTCAGATCTAATGAAAGGATAGCAGAACAATGCATTTATGTGCTGTACTTATGACACAAGGTGGAAAACATGCACTGTGTAACTGCCTTATGCGCTGGTATATATATATATATACATATCTGTGTCAAATGGAGTCAAAGCTATAGTTGTATGACAAATCCAAGATAGATAGATAGATAGATAGATAGATAGATAGATAGATAGATAGATAGATAGATAGATAGATAGATAGATAGATAGATAGATAGATAGATAGATAGATAGATAGATAGATAGATAGATAGATAGATATAGATAGAAGATAGATAGATAGATAGATAGATAGATAGATAGATAGATAGATAGATAGATAGATAGATAGATAGATAGATAGATAGATAGATAGATAGATAGATAGATAGATAGATAGATAGATAGATAGAAAGAATAATTCCAATATCCCAGCATTCCAAGTATTAGATCATATGTCTAGGATTAGATCCATATATGTTTACAAATAAATTAACGCTACATTTAGATACATGTATTATTTTAGTACTGTTTCCATTGTAAATAGACACATACATGTAGATGATACACTGATGCTGACTACTTAACAGAGCAGCAATAGCTATAGGCAGGTGTAATCCTATAATAGCAGCAATTATGAGCAGCAGTGAATGTTTTCCCTAATAGAGAGAAGTTTTGGTTACAAGCTGAATCCCCTGTAATCCTGGTCCAATTTTATATGTTTGCATTTGCCACTTTTAAAGTCTGTTTGGTTAAGATAAATAAACATTGGTATTTTAATGGTTCAGTAGCTGAGACTCTGGTGATTGTCTGTAAATTTGGGAGCTGTTAAATGCTTAATTACTGAGAACACTAAACATTAGATGGAATATACTCATAAACAAAGGGAAGGCAGCAAAAGTGACATTTTACACCAGATGCAAGAAAAACAATTCAATCATGAACCCAACAGAAGAGAGACATTTCTTTGTAGAGATCTCCAGTATACAAAAATAACATACAAAGTATTCCAACTCATATAAAGCAATGCATGGAGAAGACAGGGGAAGCTGTGCACTGTAATGCAGTACAAGGTCAGGTGAGAGGTCATGGAATAATGGACAGCATGGCAGATAGGGTGATAATGGTCATGTTGTACCTGTTAATGGAGGAGACGCTGGGCACAGTGTCATTGTCACAAATGCCTTCTGCTAGCAGCCTGTCCCGGATCTCCCAGGCAAACATGGTTGGGTTCTGCCTCTTGTATTCTGCGATTTTATCTACTACTTTCGGCGTTGCTACTTTAGGCTTCGATCCACCAATTACTCCTGGTTTGATGCTGCCGGTCTCATAATACCTGCAGAGAGCATACAGTTCTTGTAAGAACCGCACAAATATAGACAGGACATACAGAGATATGGATAGATAGATAGATAGATAGATAGATAGATAGATAGATAGATAGATAGATAGATAGATAGATAGATAGATAGATAGATAGATAGATAGATAGATAGATAGATAGATAGATAGATAGATAGATAGATAGATAGATAGATAGATTTATTTTGCTGTTGATGATTTTTCATCGTTTGGAAATTCAACGACTTTAAGCAAGATCTGATCGTTCCGATATCAACAAAGCAGCAATGATAATGATTCTATGATACTAATAAGGAAGCAGCGTTTGTTACATTAGAGTATTTAAGTTAATTTAAAATGAATGTATAATCGCTATTAAAGCCTTGTAATGTCATTGAAAAAGCAGTGTAGCAAATAAGCCGACAGGAATGGAAAATGATAGAAAATCAGCAATAATCAGAGCACCAGACTATTAATGAAGGCTGCAAACATGAGCCACTGGCCGCAATCATTTGCTATAATCTACATTATTCTGCAGGACACTGCATTCCATATACATATAAATATATATATATATATATATATATATATATATATATATATATACATATATATATATATATATATATATATATATATATATATATATATATATATATATATATATATATATACATATATATATATATATATATAATCTCTCTCTATTTACCGGACATTGACGAGCTGTTAGACGATTATTATTCATTTACAAGTAATATCGTGGGTACATTGTATCTTGCCATTAGATGAAGCCAGAAGTCCTCTTACCTGCCCAGGATCTTGCTGACACAGCCATGGCTGACTCTCAGCTGCCTAGAAATGTCACAAGGTCTCACCCCTTGGTGGGCCAGCTCCACTATCCTCTGTCTCACCACATCAGGTAACGGTCTGCCATTCACAAATACCCCCCCGAGCTGGTTCACACCCCCATGCCCTGCTGGGGAAGATGGAAGACGAAAAAAAGAGGAGACACAAAGAGAGAAGAAATGGGAAAATCATTAGATAGACACTAATACTATGGGACCTTGCATACACAAACATAACTATCCCTCTCTCTCTCTATATTTACATTGACATCAGCATGGCAGTAACTGTATATAGCATAAACAAAGCATTGCATGTACAGAACATTACAGTACAGTAATCCCTCCATTGCTTATTGTGTGATGATATTGTCAGTGATTTGTTATATATAACATTTCACAGATGAGCTGCATTACTACAATGTAACAAGATCCACTGCAAACACGTGCTGCCTGCTACCAGGGACCAGGGTATCCCACTCATAGAAGGTGCCCACCACCAACATCACCCACATTTATGGGGAGATCTCACAACAACACGTGACCCAACACGAATAACAGCGGCAGGCATGCACCCTGCTCTATACATTTAATCACACTATTGCTGTATAATTATTGGCATATACCCATTGTAGTATATAAGTGAATTCTGTTATTTTATTTATCTATCTATATTATAGGTTTAATATCAAGTACTGTAAACATATAATACAGATGAATCGATATAACACACACGGACATATACATATATATATATATATATATATATATATATATATATATATGCATTTGAATTTATAACACACACACAAACACACACACACATATATATATATATATATATATATATATATATATATATATATATATATATATATATATATATATATATATAATTACATGATTAATAAGGAGATGGAGATGAGAACTGGAAAATGTGTATCAATTGTGGTAACGTGAGCACTAGGGAAAACTTTGCATCTATCTATCTATCTATCTATCTAATATCTATCTATCTATCTATCTATCTATCTATCTATCTATCTATCTATCTATATCTCTAGAGTGCAGCTGACAGTGACTTATTGACTGTGAACTTGAGGAAACTATCATTGCCCTTTTATCGATCCAATGCACAAATCGAGTTCTCCCCAAAGATGTGCCACCCCTGCTGCCCTACCATTATAGTATATGTGTGAGATTGTACCGTGCTCGTTCTCATCATCTCCTTGTATCCTCGTATCCTCTACACATGAGCTATACAGTTACCAGCAGTAATTTTCTCAGCACCTCTGTAATAAATAATTCACTACACCTCTGATAACTCCTATTACATATTATTAAAAGGCAACAGATGCAAAAAGATTACACATTAATTATTTACTTATTGGTACAATAACTGCTTGTTGTTGCATGTGGGGTGTCGGGCAATATATATATATATATATATATATATATATATATATATATATTATTTTTCATTCTTCATATTTATTCTTTAATATAACCTAATATTTAGATTATATCTGTATTTAGCATTCTGTATATTTAGATTTTAACAGCATGTGTCCAGTGACATGAACCGCACAGGTGTATTAACTGTTTTCTGCTTTCCTAAAAATGCTACATTATTGCAATTATATTTAAAGCGTGAGAACATTTTGCAATTATTTAGAATAAAATATTTCTATAAGTTTACTTTATGAATCATTACAACAGAATGATATTGACTTCAGTTTTTCGGTTTATTAATATATCTTTAAATATCCATTGCACAAATAATATCTGTAGTATATTCCGTTAATGTTCATGATCGCCACTTTTAAAATATTAATTCCCGATTTTATATAAATTATATTTCATTCTATTTCCCAAAGCCTGAATGATTAAGAATAATAATAACAACAGAAAATATTATGTTTATTATATACTGTTTATATGAAATAAGCCTGGTAGTATTATTTAAGGGCTTTGTTTCTATCAAACTATGAAAATATATTTTTCACGCGATTTCTTATTTATCCTGCCATGCAACAAAATAACATTATAATAATGTAACATATTTCAATTTTAATTCCTCATTATTGCATTAAAAATATATTGAAATGTTGTATTTTTATATGTTGCAGCTCGTTTATTTAG